>NW_022295273.1:0-11239 GCF_002776525.5 Piliocolobus tephrosceles
GATCTTTGACAAACCTGAGAGAAACAAGAAATGGGGAAAGGATTCCCTATTTAATAAATGGTGCTGGGAAAATTGGCTAGCCATAAGTAGAAAGCTGAAACTGGATCCTTTCCTTACTCCTTATACGAAGATTAATTCAAGATGGATTAGAGACTTAAATGTTAGACCTAATACCAGAAAAACCCTAGAAGAAAATCTAGGTAGTACCATTCAGGACATAGGCATGGGCAAGGACTTCATGTCTAAAGCACCAAAAGCAACGGCAGCAAAAGCCAAAATTGACAAATGGGATCTCATTAAACTCAAGAGCTTCTGCACAGCAAAAGAAACTACCATCAGAGTGAACAGGCAACCTACAGAATGGGAGAAAATTTTTGCAATCTACTCATCTGACAAAGGGCTAATTTCCAGAATCTACAAAGAACTCAAACAAATATACAAGAAAAAAGCAAACAACCCCATCAAAAAGTGGGCAAAGGATATGAACAGACATTTCTCAAAAGAAGACATTCATGCAGCTAACAGACACATGAAAAAATGCTCATCATCACTCGCCATCAGAGAAATGCAAATCAAAACCACAATGAGATACCATCTCACACCAGCTAGAATGGCAATCATTAAAAAATCAGGAAACAACAGGTGTTGGAGAGGATGTGGAGAAATAGGAACACTTTTACACTGTTGGTGGGATTTTAAACTAGTTCAACCATTATGGAAAACAGTATGGCAATTCCTCAAAGATCTAGAACTAGATGTACCATATGACCCAGCCATCCCACTACTGGGTATATACCCAAAGGATTATAAATTATGCTACTACAAAGACACATGCACACGTATGTTTATTGCGGCACTATTCACAATAGCAAAGACTTGGAATCAACCCAAATGTCCATCAGTGACAGACTGGATTAAGAAAATGTGGCACATATACACCATGGAATACTATGCAACCATAAAAATGGATGAGTTTGCGTCCTTTGTAGGGACATGGATGCAGCTGGAAACCATAATTCTTAGCAAACTATCACCAGAAGAGAAAACCAAACACCGCATGTTCTCACTCATAGGTGGGAACTGAACAATGAGATCACTTGGACTCGGGAAGGTGAACATCACACAATGGGGCCTATCATGGGGAGGGGGTAGTGGGGAGGGATTGCATTGGGGAGTTATACCTGATATAAATGATGAGTTGATGGGTGCTGACGAGTTGATGGGTGCAGCACACCAACATGGCACAAGTATACATATGTAACAAATCTGTCCGTTATGCACATGTACCCTAGAACTTAAAGTATAATAATAATAATAATAAAAGAGAGAGAGCAAAAGGAATAGCTCATGTAATTTATTGAATACTGTAGTGACAGTGAAAAACAGAATCATTGTATGGGAACTCCGAGTATACTTTCTACTGAATGCATATTGCTTTTTCACTATCTAAAGTCAAAAAGATCATAAACTGAGCCATTATAAGTTGTAGACTGTCTGTACTTCATAGAGGAACTTTAAATAAAGTCCCATTTAACATTGAGATCGAGATCCATGCCCAGTATCACTCATACTGTTTCACAGAGTATGGGAGTTTCTACTCGACTCAGTATAGAATTTTTAAAAAGAGGCATGGGTATGGGAAGGGAAGGTCTAAAATTTTCATTATGTGTAGGTATGAAATACCAAAAAATAAACTATTAAAACTAATATGTGGGTTTAGCATGCCAAATAAAACTCACCTTACAAAAATTAACAACATTTCTCTGTCTCAGCAACACAATAAAAGGGATATGTGAGATACCATTTGCAATAACAATGAAAACAATCTAGTATCTAGGAATTAAGTATCTGTAAATTAACTAGGCATATTAAAGATACTTATAGATAACATTTTAAAAACTCTATGGTTTTCTACACTTTGAGTGCACAGTTCAGTGTCATTAAGTACATTCACGATGTTATGCAACCATCACCACTATCCATTTCCAGAACATTTTTATGAATATCCCAAACAGAAATTATGTACTCATTAAATAATAACGTCAATTTCTCTCTCTCTGTAGCCTCTGTTAACCTCTATTCTATTCTCAGTCTTTATGAATTTACCTATTTTATGTATCCCACGTGACTGGAACCATACAACATTTGGCATTTTGTATCTAGTTTATTTCACTTAGCATAACTTTTTCAAGGTTCATCCATGTTGTTACATACATTAGAATTGTATTCCTTTTAAGGCTTAAGTTTGAATAATATTCATATATATATTTGTAAATGGATATGTATCCCACATTTTCTTATCCATTGTTTATCTGTTTTGATGGACACAAGTTGTTTCCACCTTTTGACTACGGTGAATAATGTTGCTGTGAACATTGGTGTACACAAATCTGATTAAGTCCCTGCTTTAAAATTTGTTGTTGTTGTTGTTGTTGTTTGTTTGTTTTAGATGGGGTCTCACTCTGTCACCTAGACTGAAGTGCAGTGATGTGATCAGGGCTCAAGCATTCCACACACCTCAGCCTCCCAAGTAGATGGGATGACAGGTGCATACCACCACAAGTGGCTAAGTTTTGTATTTTTTGTAGAGATAGGGTTTTGTCATGTTGCCAAGGCTGGTCTCAAACTCCTGGGTTCATGCAATTCACCTGCCTTGGCCTTCAAATGCTAGGATTACAGGTGTGAGCCATCATGCCCATCACCCTGCTTTTATTTTTTTCGGTGTATACATAGAAGTGGAATTGCTGGATCATGTGGTAATTCTTCAACTTTTTTGAGTGACTGCCAACCCGTTTTCTACTGTGGCTATACCATTGTTAGCTTTACCACTAAGAATGCACAAAGATTCCAGTTTCTCTACATTTTGGGCAAACTTGTTAGTTTCCATTTTTTAAAATAGCGATATTAGTGGGTGTGAAGTGGTATCTCACTGTGGGATTGATTTGCATTTCCCTAATAACTAGTGACATTGAACATCTTTTCACATGCTTATTGAGAATCTGTACGTCTTCTTTGGAAAAATGTCTGTTCAACTTCATTGTCCATGTTTTAATTGCATTTTTGGTTGTTATAATTGACTTGGAGGAGTTCTTTTATACTGTGGATGTTAATTACTTGTCAGATATATTATTTTCAAATATTTCCTCCCTTTCTAAGGGTTATATTTTGCTTCCTTGATGGTGTTCTTTGATTAAAAAATGCTTTTAATCTTGATAAAATACATTTTATGTTTTTCTTTTGTTGTTAGTGCTTTGAATGTCATATCCAAGAAATCATTGCCAAAACGAATGTTGTGAAGATTTGCTATGTTTTTTCTTCTTTGAGTTTTATACTATTAGCTCCTATATTTAGATTTTTGATCCATTTTCACTAATTTTTTGTGTGTGTGATGTAAGGTAAGGGTCCAACTTCATTGTTTTGGAACTGGATATCCAGTTTTTCCAGCACCATTTATTGAAAAGACTGTCCATTCTCAATTGAATTGTCTTGGAATCTTTGTCAAAAATCAGTTGACCACACAGATGATGGTTTATTTTGGGGATCTCTATTCTATTCTAAAGGTCTATAAGTCTGTCCTTAGTCCAGTGCCACACTGTTTTGATGACTGTAACTTTGTCATAGGTTTTGAAATCAGAAAGTGTGAGTCCTCCAACTGTGTTCTTTTTCAAGATTGTTTCACTTCTTAGAGTCCCTTGAGGTTCCATATGAATTTTAGGTAGTATGGATTGTGTTGTTGTTAGGTGGAGTGTTTTTAAAATATATTTGTTTTAGGTATAATTGGTTTTTAGTGTTGTTAAAGTCTTTTATTTCGTCTTCTGTCTGGTTGTTTTATCTATTATTACAAGTTGAGATATTGAAGTCTGTATTATTGTGTAATTGACTATTTGTCCCAATTAACAAAATTGACATAGCTTTAACTAGACTGACTAAGATAAAAAGAAATAAGACCTAAGTTACTAAAATCAGAAATGAAAGTTGGGGCATTACTTCCAATTCCACAGAAATAAAAAGGTTTATGAGATACCTGGAATATCAGGAATGAAGGAAGAGCAATAGAAATGGTAAATACCTGGGTAAATATAGCACATAATTTTCATCCTCTTAAGTACTGAAAATGTTTGATTGGCTAAAATACAAAATTATACATGTATAGTGGGCCTTTCATGAATATAGATGTAATGTAACTACATCTACAACAAAAAGGGGGGAGGGGAAAGTGACCTATAGGGTAATAAGAGCTCTACATTTCACCTGAAGAGGTAAATAAACTGTGAAAAAATAATTATGTATAGCTTAATTCCGAGTGTGATCAGGAGAAACTATACGAAGAGATACAGTAAAAAATATGCCCACACACACATGACCCAGCCATCCCACTACTGGGTATATATCCAAAGGATTATAAATCATGCTGCTATAAAGGCACATGCACATGTATGTTTATTACGGCACTATTCACAATAGCAAAGACTTGGAACCAACCCAAAGTCCATCTGTGACACATTGGATTAAGAAATTGTGGCACATATACACCATGGAATACTATGCAGCCATAAAAAAGGATGAGTTTGCATCCTTTGTAGGGACATGGATGCAGCTGGAAACCATCATTCTTAGCAAACTATCACAAGAAGAGAAAACCAAACACCGCATGTTCTCACTCATAGGTGGGAACTGAACAATGAGATCACTTGGACTCAGGAAGGGGAACATCACACACTGGGGCCTATCATGGGGAGGGGGAAGGGGGGAGGGATTGCATTGGGGAGTTATACCTGATATAAATGATGAATTGATGGGTGCTGACGAGTTGATGGGTGCAGCACACCAACATGGCACAAGTATACATATGTAACAAACCTGCACATTATGCACATGTACCCTAGAACTTAAAGTATATTTAAAAAAAAAATACAAAATTACTTTGTTAAATTCTGTATATGATTATTGTCTGTCTTATTCACTGTTGCATTCCCAGCACCCAAAACAATGTCTGGAACATAGTAGTTGTGAAATAATATATTTGATAAAGGAGTGCTTCCTGGTCTACCCCCTCAACTTAAGTCTAATTACAGGCAATGTGTACATTTTTTTCTGACTCCTCCAGGGTCCAGTCTAGGCCAGTGCCCACATTTTTGACACAACTTATGTTTGCCCATTGGTTGTTTCAGCTGGTCCTTATCAAGAGAAGGACAAGCCTTCTCTTTGTCCTCATAGTCCCTCCAAGAAGCAGGGAGAGGAAAGAATCCCAGTTCCTGCCTGAAGGCCAGAAATGAAAGCCAGAGAGAGATTCATGAAAATTCTATACCCAGTCAGTGGCTATAATCCAGGCATTCGGGAAACTTGGACTCCTTGCATCTAAATCTCATGATTTTAAGAGAAGAAGGCCTGTCCTAATCAATGCTGGACTCTGGAACCAGATGAGGCATCAGAGTCAAGGGGATACTTTGTTTAAAGATGGGACACAGGGAAGAGAGGAGGCAACCTTCAGCCCTAGACAGCAGCCTTCTCAGGCAAGAGACCTTGACCTCCCCTGCTCACAAGCAGTGAGCCAGTTACAAGGTGTGTCCCTCAGTCTCAGGTGGCCCTAGCCAGGGTAAAAAAGCAGATTCAAGGGAATACAGTCTGTGGTTTCTGGACCTATGAAAGATTGTCACTAGCCACAAGTAAGTGGAAGAACATTACGTGCTCATGGATAGGAGGAATCAATATCATGAAAATGGACATATTGCCCAAGGTCATTTATAGATTCAATGCCATCCCCATCAAGCTACCAATAACTTTCTTCAGAGAATTGGAAACAACTGCTGTAAAGTTCATATGGAACCAAAAAAGAGCCCACGTTGCCAAGTCAATCCTAAGCCAAAAGAACAAAGCTGGAGGCATCATGCTACCTGACTTCAAGCTATACTACAAGGCTACAGTAACCAAAACAGCATGATATTGGTACCAAAACAGAGATATAGACCAATGGAACAGAACAGAGCCCTCAGAATAATACCACACATCTACAACAATCTGATTTTCATAAACCTGACAAACCAAGAAATGAGGAAAGGATTCCCTATTTAATATACAGTGTTGGGAAAACTGGCTAGCCATATACAGAAAACTGAAACTGGACCCCTTCCTTACACCTTATAGAAAAGTTAGCTCAAGATGGGTTAAAGACTTAAACATAAGACCTAAAACCATAAAAACCCTAGAAGAAAACCCAGGCAGTACCATTCAAAACATGGGCATGGGCAAAGACTTCATGACTAAAACACCAAAAGCAATGGCAACAAAAGCCAAAATTGACAAATGGAATCTAATTAAACTAAAGAGTGTCTGCACAGCAAAAGAAACTATCATCAGAGTGAACAGGCAACCTGCAGAATGGGAGAAAATTTTTGCAATCTGTCCATCTAACCAAGGGTTGATATCCAAAATCTACAAATAACAAAGTAATTTACAAGAGTAAAACAAACAACCCCATCAAAAAGTAGATAAAGGATATGAACAGACGCTTTTCAAAAGAAGACATTTGTGTGGTCAACAAACATATGAAAGAAAGCTCATCATCACTGATCATTAGAGAAATACAAATCAAAACCACAATGAGATACCATCTCATGCCAGTTAGAATGGTGATCATTAAAAAATCAGGAAACAACAGATGCTGGAGAGGATGTGGAGAAATAGGAATTCTTTTATGCTGTTGGTGGGAGTGTCAATTAGTTCAACCATTGTGGAAGACAGTGTGGCAATTCCTTAAGGATCTAGAACCAGAAATACCAGTTGACCCAGCAATCCCATTACTGGGTATATACTCAAAAGATTTTAAATCGTTCTACTATAAAGATGCATGCAGAAGTTTTTTTTTTTTTTTTTAACACTATTCACAATAGCAAAGACTTGGAACCAACCCAAATGTCCATCAGTGATAGACTGGATGAAGAAAATGTGACACATACACACCATGGACTACTATGCAGCCATAAAAATGGATGAGTTCATGTCCTTTGCAGGGACATGGATGAAGCTGGAAAACATCATTCTCAGCAAACTAACACAAGAACAGAAAACCAAACACCATTCTCACTCAAAAGTGGGAGTTGAATAATGAGAACACATGGACACAGGGAGGGGAACATCACACACTGGGGCCTGTCAGGAGGTGGGGGCTAGGGGAGGGATACAGTTAGGAGAAATACCTAATGTAGGTGATAGGTTGATGGGTGCAGCAAACCACCATGGCACGTGTATACCTATGTAATAAAACTGTACATTCTGCACAGGTACCCCAGAACTTAAAGTATAATTTAACAAGTGCTGGCTATGAACTGTACACATAATATTTTATTTAAATCAACTATTTCTTTACTTGCAGAAATTTATTTTAAAAGGAAACTATAACATATTTGCAAGTGGAGAAGCAGCAATATTTCACCATCAAAAGATAAGCATAAAGTAAATTTGTAACTTGTAAAGAAATGATCACAGTAGCCACCATAAGCATAAGCATACCCAATGTCACCTTTAAAATCCATGGCACACTTTGGGAAGCATTGAGTTGAGTCCATTGCTTTTCATATGAGGAAATCAAGAATCATAAGGCAAGAGTAATTTGAACCCATCCTCAGTCAGATTTCATATCTCCAAGGACCAAATATATTCCCCCCATTTTTTTTTATCAAAGAGAGGAGACACACAAGAAAGCTGCATATGGTAATGCAAGTTATCCACAGCACAACTCTAGGACATATCAGCTACATGGACTACAATGTGAATGGTGTTCCTTGGAGTTGAACAGTGTACAACCTGAATCTGTTGGTGGGAATGTAAACTAGTTCAACCATTGTGGAAGACAGTGTGGCGATTCCTCAAGGATCTAGAACTAGAAATGCCATTTGACCCAGCCATCCCATTTTTGGGTATATATCCAGAGGATTATAAATCATGCTGCTATAAAGATACATGCACACGTATGTTTATTGCAGCACTGTTCACAATAGCAAAGACTTGGAACCAACCCAAATGTCCATCAATGATAGACTGGATTAAGAAAATGTGGCACAGATACACCACGGAATACTATGCAGCCATAAAAAAAAAATGAGTTCATGTCCTTTGTAGGGACATGGACGAAGCTGGAAGCCATCATTCTGAGCAAACTTTCACAAGGACAAAAAAAACCCACTGCATGTTCTCACTCATGGGTGGGAATTGAACAGCGAGAACACTTGGACACAGAAAGGGGAATATCACACACCGGGGCCTGTCGTGGGGTGGGGGGAGCGGAGAGGGATAGCATTAAGAGATATACCTAATGTAAATGATGAGTTAATGGGTGCAGCACACCAACATGGCGCATATATACATATGTAACAAACCTGCACGTTGTACACATGTACCCAAGAACTTAAAGTATAATTTAAAAAAAGAAAGGAAGAAAAAAAGAAACCCAGCTCTCCCTTTTACAAAACAAAAGAAAGAAAAAGAAAGAAAGAAAGGTTGTCACTAGCAGAGAGAGCAGACTGCTCTGTGCTGCCCCGGGGTGCTTAACTAAGACCTGTGGGTAAGAATCCCAGAGAGGTAGATATCAGCTAAGCACAAAGAGAATACCAATGACAATATGTATTGCTTTGTGAAGCAATGAACTCTCTGTTACTAGAATTGCTCATGCAAAATTATATGAGCACGAACTTAAAGCCATTGACCTAGCAGTTTTTTCATCTCTAAAGGTTCTTCCCTATGATGCTTGTATGGCTGGCTGCTTCTTGGCCTTCAGATCTCAGCCCACATGTCCCTTTCTCAGAGAGGTCTTCCTGACCATCCAATATAGAGTAGCAATCCAGGCAGTCCTATTTTAATTCTCTGCTCAACACTAATCATTATCTAATACTTACTGTGTTAGATATTCATTGCCCCCACACCCCCATCATACCCTCTAAAATATAGGCTTCATGAGAGGAAGGGCCTTCTTTTGTCTATCTTATTTAATGTTATATCCACAGAGGCTAGAGCATTGCTAGTACTCAGTAAATACTTGTCGAATGGCTAAGTGAAAAGGCCGAATGACATATGTCAGGAATATTTCAGAAAAGACTTCTACATAGATAGACTCCTACATACTTCTACATATATAGTAAATCTTCTACAAGATTTACTAGATGACATTTTTATACTAGATAATGATGTACATTATGTTATAATATCACACAAATATCTTCAAATATAGATGCAGTCTACAGCTATACTGCCCTCAACATGCCCTATCTCATCTAAATATAGATGCAAAAAGTCTCAACAATATGCTAGAGAGGTAAATTTATCAATATATAAAAAGACTTATACTTCATTACTGAAGTGTAACCCAGGAAAGCAATGTATTTTTGCATCTGAAAGTCAATTAATGTAACACACCATATTAGTAGGGTAAATTTCAACAACAACAGGATCATCCAAATAGATACTGAAAAATCATTTGAAAAAGTTAATGCTCCTTCACAATAAAATGCTCAATAAATAATAAACAGAAGAGAAGTTTCTCAACTTACTTTAAAGCATGGATGAAAAATTCACAGTTAACATCAGAAAAAAAAGTTTCCCATAAGAAAAAAAAAAAAAAAAGGTAGAATATGTATATAATGGATAAGGATATCCAGTACCTGCCAAATAAGGAAAGTAAAAACTCCAACAATCAACAAAGACTAATTTTTCAATGACCCATTAATTATAGAACAATTAAACAACTATATAAAATTACACTTACCTATAAATTAGAAGTACATTTCAATTTACCCATAGAATTAACACACTTTATAATGAAAAGAAAAAATGTGATGGCCGAATAGGAACAGCTACAGCCTCCAACTCCCAGCACAAGTGACACAGAAGACCGGTGATTTCTGCATTTTCAACTGAGGAGCGCAGCTCATCGCCAGCAACGGATCAAAGCTGGTCAGAGAATGACTTTGACGAAATGAGAGAAGAAGGCTTCAGTCCATGAAACTTCTCAGAGCTAAAGGAGGAATTACATACCCAGTGCAAAGAAACTAAAAATCTTGAAAAAAGAGTGGAAGAATTGATAACTAGAATAATTAATGCAGAGAAGGTCATAAATGAAATGACAGAGATGAAAACCATGACACGAGAAATACGTGACAAATGCACAAGCTTCAGTAACCGACTCGATCAACTGGAGGAAAGAGTATCAGCGACTGAGGATCAAATGAATGAAATGAAGTGAGAAGAGAAACCAAAAGAAAAAAGAAGAAAAAGAAATGAACAAACCCTCAAGAAGTATGGGATTAGGTAAAAAGACCAAATCCAAGTCTGATTGGGGTGCCTGAAAGTGAGGGGGAAAATGGAACCAAGTTGGAAAACACTCTTCAGGATATCATCCAGGAGAACTTCCCCAACCTAGTAGGGCAGGCCAACATTCAAATTCAGGAAATACAGAGAATGCCACAAAGATACTTCTCCAGAAGAGCAACTCCAAGACACATAATTGCCAGATTCACCAAAGTTGAAATGAAGGAAAAAATCTTAAGGGCAGCCAGAGAGAAAGCTCGGGTTACCTACAAAGGGAAGCCCATCAGACTAACAGCAGATCTCTCGGCAGAAACTCTACAAGCCAGAACAGAGTGGGGCCAATATTCAACGTTCTTAAAGAAAAGAATTTTAAACCCAGAATTTCATATCCAGCCAAACTAAGTTTCATAAGTGAAGGAGAAATAAAATTCTTTACAGATAAGCAAATGCTTAGAGATTTTGTCACCACCAGGCCTGCCTTGCAAGAGACCCTGAAGGACGCCCTAAACATGGAAAGGAACAACCGGTACCAGCCATTGTAAAAACATGCCAAAATGTAAAGACCATCGAGGCTAGGAAGAAACTGCATCAACTAATGAGCAAAATAAACAGTTAATATCATAATGGCAGGATCAAGTTCGCACATAACAATATTAACCTTAATTGTTAATGGAATAAATGCTCCAATTAAAAGACACAGATTGGCAAACTGGATAAAGAGTCAAGACCCATCAGTCTGCTGTGTTCAGGAGACCCATCTCACATGCAGAGACACACATAGGCTCAAAATAAAGGGATGGAGGAAGATCTACCAAGCAAATGGAGAACAAAAAAAATCAGGGGTTGCAATCCTAGTCTCTGAAAAAACAGACTTTAAACCATCCAAGATCAACAGAGACAAAGAAGGCCATTACATAATGGTAAAGGGATCAATTCAACA
>NW_022295274.1:0-2958 GCF_002776525.5 Piliocolobus tephrosceles
GATGGGGTTTCACCATGTTGGTCAGGTTGGTCTCGAACTCCTGACCTGAAGTGATCCATCCGCCTCGGCCTTTCAAAGTGCTGGGATTACCAGCGAGAACCACTGCGCCTGGCCAGAAACGTGAAATGTGGGCCAGTCCTCAAAAACATGTACCCCTCTCTTCTCATCTTACAAAACTCGGATCCTGCTGTGCCACAGTGAATCAATTACCTGTGCACAGGGGCTGTCTGGTGCAGATGTGCTGGATAAAAGCCAGTAGCTCTATTCAAGTCACTTCTTTTCCTTGAGCACGTGTTCAAGCAGAATTAATGAACAGGTGTCTACCATGTTTACTAATATTTCTAAGTTTTTTCCTTTTTGAGACAGGGTGTTGCTCTGTTGCCCAGGCTGCACAGTATGTGGTGCGATCACGGCTTGCTGCAGCCTTGACTTCCCGGGCTCAAGCAATTCTCCCACCTCAGCCTCCCAGGAAGCTGGGACTACAGGCATGCACCACCATGCCTGGCTATATTTATGTATTTTTATAGAGCTGGGGTCTTGCTATGTTGCCCAGGGTGTTCTCAAACTCCTGGGCACAAGTGATCCTCCCACCTCAGCCACCCAAGTAGCTGGGACCACAGGCACACACCACCACACCCAGCTAATTATCTGTGGTGGTGTTGTAGAGACAGGGTCTTGCTATGTTGCGTAGGCTGGCTAAATTTGTAAACATTATCATACACAGTCATAAACATTTTTTATCTTAATGGTAATTTTTTTCTTCTTCTTCTTCTTTTTTTTTTTTTTTTTTTTGAGACATAGCCTTGCTGTGTCACCCAAGCAGGAGTGCAGTGGCGTGATCTTGGCTCACTGCAGCCTCCACCTCCCAAGCTCAAGCAATATAATTTTTAAAACCCAAGTTATTGGCAGTATCTCTAAAGATCTCAGTAAGGCCAGGGATGGTGGCTCACTCCTGTAATCCCAGCACTTTGGGAGGTAGAGGTGGGCAGATCGCTTGAGTCCAGGAGTTCGAGACCAGCCTGGGCAACACGGTGAAATCTGTCTCTGCTGAAAAAAAATATTAGCTGCACATGGTGGTGCATGCCTGTCGTCCCAGGTACTTGAGGGGCTGAGGCAAGAGGATGACCTGAGCCTGGGAGGTCAAGACTGCTGTGAGCCCTGATGGTGCCGCCACACTCCAGCCTAAGCAACACAGTAAGACCCTATCTCAAAAACAAGATTTCAATCAGATGTTGACAATGAAAGCAGCAGCTCATGCATTCATGTTTACTAGTTACCACAGACTGTGCTAACAGCTTTCCGTTCATTGTCTCGTTTTATCCTCAGAAAATTCCCATGAGCATGTGGTATTGTAATCCCTATTTTATAGATGAGGAGAGAAGATGTGGGGTTTAGCGTTCATTTGTTACAAAGATGTTTTTAAACTACTGGCTGCGTTTCCCTGATGAGGTGTGAAGTCAATTTAGAACATCAAAATTGGCTTGTTCTTAAAAATAAGACCTTGGAGAAATGTCTGGCCCCAGGTGTGAGGGGAGAAAATCTATGATGGTTCTGGAGAATCTCATTTTGCCAGGAAGCAAGGAAGTGATCAAAGACTAATGCGGGCCGGGCACGGTGGCTCATGCCTGGAATCCCAGCACTCTGGGAGGCCAAGGCAGGCAGATCACTTGAGGCCAGGAGTTTGAGACCAGCCTGACCAACATGGTGAAACCCTGTCTCTACTAAAAATACAAAAATTAGCCAGGCATGGTGGCACGTGCCTGTAATCCCAGCTACTCATGAGGCTGAGGCAGGAGAATCACTTGAACCCGGGAGGTGGAGGCTGCAGCGAGCTGAGATCGTGCCACTGCACTCCAGCCTGGATGACAGAGCGAGACTCTGTCTTAAACAAAAATGAATAAAAAGAAAAATAAAAAAAGACTAATGGGATCAGTTCATAGACTTAAGAATCCATCTAAAGAGAGTCCCACTGGTAAATCTGGTACAATTTGAGCCAGACATGGTGGCTCTTGCCTATAGTCCCAGCCACCTGGGAGGCTGGGATGGGAGGATCACTTGAACCCAGGAGGTTGAGGCAGCAGTGAGCTATATGATCATGCCACTGCACTCCAGCCTGGGCAACAGAGTAAGACCTTGTGTCGTTAAAAAAAAAAAAAAGGAACCCTTTAAACATTAAAAAAAATAATAAATTGGACTGCTTTTTACATATTGAACAATCAAAACATAGTAGTGATATTCAAGAGAAGGAGTGTGCTAGGGAGGGAGAGAGGAACAGAAAAGCTCTTTCGTGCAGCTGAGTGTTGGGCGATGAATGCCGCAATAATGGCAGACTCACAGAGCATCAGCATTTAGCAGCTATGCAGTGGAACCAGGACAAGCATCCTCAGGGCAGGCTACAGTCCTATGTAAAGTATATTCTTGCACAGTATATGTCACATACTGGGTATAGCTGGATTTCCACGAATGTGCTTCCAACAGGTATTGTCTGTGCCAAGAAAAACTTCATTTTGTTTCTTAGGATGATGGATAGAGCAGGGATAGAAGACATCAAGTTTGTAAACCTATGCAACTCCTTTGATCTATTTAAAAAAATGGGGGCCAGGTGCAGTGGTTCAGGCCTGTAATCCTCAGTACTTTGGGAGGCCAAAGCAGGAGGATTGCTTGAGGCCAGGAGTTGGAGACCAGCCTGGGCCACATAGTGAGACTCCTATGAGACCCCACCTCTACAAAGTTTAAACAATTAGCTGGGTGTGGTGGCACAGGCCTGTAATCTCAGCTACTTGAGAGGCTGAGGTGGGAGGATCACTTAAGCCCTGGAGTTGGAGGCTGCAGGAAGCCACGCTGAGGCCACTGCACTCCAGCCTGGACAACAGAGTGAGACTCCGTGTCAAAAAAATAAATAAATAAAATAAAATAATTAAAATAGATTATTTAATTATTTTATTTTTCTATTATGGG
>NW_022295276.1:0-3537 GCF_002776525.5 Piliocolobus tephrosceles
TGGTAAATACATACTGAAATTCAGAATACTCTAAATTGTTATCATCTTAAACTAGACTGTTAAAATACAAGATGTTTTACATAAGTCTCATGATAACCACTAGGAAAAAAATGTAGTAAAGAAAAAGAGAAAGGAATTAAAACATATAAAAACAAAAAAAAAATTAAACATTGGATATGGTGGCTCCTGCTTATAATTCCAACATTTTGGGAGGCCAAGGTGGAAGAATCATAAGCTCCGGAGTTTGAGACCAACCTGAGCAAAATGAGGAAACCTTATTTCTACAAAAAAAATTAGCTGGGTGTTGTGGTACCCGTCGGTAGTCCAAGCCACTTGGGTGGCTAAGGTGGGAGGATTGCTCCAGCACAGGAGGTTGAGGCTACAGTGAGCTGTGATATGCTACTGCACTTCAGTCTGAGCAAGAAAGCATAACTTTGTCTCAACAAAAATGAACAATACCACAGGAAAGACAGAACAAGAAAAAAAGAAACAAATGTAAAATGCACAGAAAACTACAAATTTACAATAGTAACTGCTTACCTATCACTACTTTACATATAAAAAAATTAAGTTATCTACTAAACAGATACTGTTATACACTGAATATCATCTCCAAAATTTAGGAGAAAATTTAATAGCCAATGTGATAGAATTAAGAGATGGAACCTTTAAGAATTAATTAAAGTATAAGCACTCTGCCCTCATGAATGGATTAATAGTCTTATAGTGGGTATGGGCTAATTATAACGAGAATGGGTCTGTTATTAAAAATAAAAAAACTCTCTCTCCTTGACATCTTTGGCCAAGTTAATAACCAGCAACAAGACCTTCGATACATACCAGTGTCATGTTCTTTTGCCTTCCCAGCCTCCAGAATCATGAGTCAAATAAATTTCTATTAGTTATTAATTACCAGTCTGTGATATTCTGCTATTGCAGCAGAAAAGAGACTAAAACAGAGTGGATGAATGAATCTTTTAAACCCTATAATATGCTGCTTACAGGAGATTCACTTCTGAATTAAGAGCATTGGCTAAAAGTGGAAGGATAGAAAATGATATTCCACGCAAATAATAACCAAAGGAGTGCATTGGTAGTTAAGCTTAAATTAGACAAAATAGACTTTCTAACAACATCTGTCACAAGCATGAAATGAGTTTACCATATAATAATAACAGAGGTTAATTTGTCAAGAGAATATAGCTATATATATTTCTGCATCCAAAAGTAAGGCTTCTAAATATAAAAAGCAAATATTGACAGAACTGTAGGGAGAAGTAGAAAGAAATTCAATAATAGAAAACTTTAATGAAATGTACAATAAAGGACAAATAGTTGATAGCATTGTAAATTGGCAAGGGGAAGTTGGCCTCATTTATTGCATTTGAGAATGCGGCAAAGAAAGCGGGAACTTATACAGCAAGCCTGAGTTAGGCTGGGAAACGGTGGTCGATTAGAGGTCCCACTTACCATACATTAGAAAAACACAGGGGAAAGCCATTCCTCCTCTGGAGTGTTAAAATAATTAAAGAGCAGAAAATTAGACTAAAGTGGCTGTAGTGCCCTGTGTTCATAGGTTAAAAAAAAAAAAAATCTAAAACCTAACTCAAATATCTTTCTTATAAATCACTATCCAGGCTGAAACAAAATGCGGTCTTAACCAATTATACACCTGCAATTAACCTCTGATTACATAACCAGGAAATTTCCATCGGGATAGTTCAAATAGGGCGACTACATAACTGTAACCAGTTCTTGAACTTGGATTGCTTTCTTATGCACCTTATAAAAGTCTTTCCTTCATGCCCCTTGGGTGGACTACAAATCATGGCTGGGTGCTTTCCATTTCACCAATCGCTATTAGCTCAAATAAACTGGTTAAGGTTTTAACACGGACTCCCGTTAAGTTTTAACAAGAAAGACTGGGGACCTCACGGGCCGCAGCTCCTGCCACGCACACACCCAGTGGCGGTTCTGCCCTGATGACCCACCTGGCATCCCTGAACAATCTGGGAAATTCTCAGGGCTGTGGGCGCAGAGCAGGGCGCTGCAGAAGGACTGGACCGGACGAGAGGGGCGGGTCGTGGGGGGTCCCTGCTGCTGGCCCAAGGGCCATCTTGCAGCCACAGGGGGCTGAGGGCTAAGCTGCCAGAGACCCTGATCTGACTGTGGGGAGGCCGGTAACGCCTGTTTCACAGATCACTTTCCCCTCTCAGGATGCCCAACCCTGCATACTCACCATTTCCCAGCTTCCAGGACGTCCGGACAGCTTAACTATGCGTCCCCAAGGATCTACAGCACACAGGGCAACAGGGACTGTGAGGGAGTTTCCCGGGGCTCCCAAGGTGCAGGAGGCTCACGAGTGGAGACGGAACCCAAGCTCCTGCGCCAGCACCAGCGAGAGACAAAGGCCCCGCCCAACTCCAGTAGCCACGCCCTCCTCTCCTCTCCTCTCCAACTGCGCACCTGATTGGGCGGTTCCCACACCAACGCCACTGATTGAATAAGACACCAGGACCCACCTACCCCCGCCCCACCCCTGTCCCTACCCCCACTCACCCTCAGCGTTAGTGTATTTTTGTTTCTTTGTTTTGCTTTAAGTTCTGGGATACCTGTGCAGAACGTGCAGGTTTGTTACATAGCTTTACATGTGCCATGGTGGTTTGCTGCACCTATCAACCTGCCGTCTAGGTTTTAAACCCGGCATTCATTAGGTATTTGTCCTAATGCTCTCTCTCCCCTTGACCCCACCCCCCTAACAGGACCTAGTGTGTGATGTTTTCTTCCCTGTGTCCATGTGTTCTCATTGTTCAACTCCCACATATGAGTGAGAGCATAAGGTGTTTAGTTTCCTGTTCCTGTGTTAGTTTGCTGAGGATAATGGTTTTCAGCTTCAATCACGTCCCTGAAAAGGTCATGAACTCATTCTTTTCTATGGCTGCATAGAATTCTATGGTGTATATGTGCCACATTTTCTTTTTGCAGTGTGTCTTTGATGGGCATTAGGGTTGATTCCAAGTCTTTGCTACTGTCAACGGTGCTGCAATAAACATACATTTGCATGTGTCTTTATAGTACAATGATTTATATTCCTTTGAGTGTATACCCGAGTAATGGGCTTGCTGGGTCAAATGGTATTTCTGGTTCTAGATCCTTGAGGAATCACCACACTGTCTTCCACAACGGTTGAACTAATTTACACTCCCTCCAGCAGTGTAAAAGCGTTTCTATTTCTCCACAGCCTCACCAGCATCTGTTGTTTTCTGACTTTTTAATAATTGCCATTCCAATTGTCTTGAGATGGTACCTCATTGTGGTTATGACTTCCATTTCTGTTTCTTGGACACATAAATTTCTTCTTCCTCCTCCTCCTACTCCCCCCTCCTCCTCTTCCTCCCCTTCTCCTCCTCCCCTTCTCCTCCTCCCCTTCTCCTCCTCCCCTTCTCCTCCTCCCCTTCTCCTCCTCCCCTTCTCCTCCTCCCTTCTTCTTCTTCTCCTTCTCCTTCTCCTTCTCCTTCTCCTTCTCCTTCTCCTTCT
>NW_022295276.1:3547-24152 GCF_002776525.5 Piliocolobus tephrosceles
CTTCTCCTTCTCCTTCTCCTTCTCCTTCTCCTTCTCCTTCTCCTTCTTCTTCTTCTTCTTCTTCTTCTTCTTCTTCTTCTTCTTCCCTCTTCCTATTCTCCTTCTTCTTTTTGAGACAAAGTCTTCCTCTGTCACCTAGGCTGGAGTGCAGTGGCAGGATCTTAGCTCACTGCAACATCTGCTTCCCAGGTTCACATGATTCTCCTCCCTCAGCCTACCGAGAAGCTTGATTACAGGCACCTGCCAACACGCCTGGCTAATTTTTTGTTTTTGGTAGAGACAGGCTTTCACCATGTTGACCAGGCTGGTGTGGAACTCGTGAACTCGTGATCCACCTGCCTCCATGTCCCAAAGTGCTGGGATTACAGGTGTGAGCCACCATGCCCAGCCACATGTCTTCTTTTGGGAAGAGTCTGTTCATATCCTTTGCCCACTTTTGATGTTTTTTTTTTTTTTCCTGTGAATTTGTTTAAGTTCCTTATAGATTCTGGATATTAGACCTTTGTCCAATGAATAGGTTGCAAAAATTTTCTCTCATTCTGTAGGTTGCCTGTTCACTCTGATGATAGCTTCTTTTGCTGTGCAGAAGCTCTTTAACTGGATCTCATTTGTCAATTTTGGGTTTGGTGCAATTGCTTTTGGTATTTTAGTCATTAAATCTTTGCTCATGCCTATATCCTGAATGGTATTGCCTAGGTTTTCTTCTAGGGTTTTTATAGTTTGGGGTTTTACATTTCAGACTTTAATTCATCTTGAGATAATGTTTGTATAAGGTGTAAGAAAGGGGTCCAGTTTCTGTTTTCTGCATATGGCTAGGCAGTTTTTTCAGCATCATTTGTTAAATATGCAATCTTTTCCCCATTGCTTCTTTTTGTTAGGTCTGTCGAAGATCAGATGGTTGTAGATGTGTGGTGTTATTTCTGAGGTCTCTGTTCTGTTCCATTGGTCTATATGTCTGCTTTGGTACCAATGACGTGCTGTTTCAGTTACTGTAGCCTTGTCATATACTTTGAAGGCTGGTAGCATGTTTTGTGCTGTTTTGGTTACTGTAAGCTTGTAGTATAGTTTGAAGTTTGGTAGCATGATGTGTCAAGCTTTGTTATGTTGCTTAGGATTGTCTTGGGTGGACAGGAAAACAGGCTCAAATAGTTGGGGTCACATGCCCAGAGTATCACAGCTAATTAAGAACTGAGCTGAGACTTGAAATGCACATGTTCTTTCCCGTACCTGGGTCTGTTGTGTAATGCATCTTAGCAGCTATTTAAGGGTAGGAAGTAGAATATTTGGACATCTTTTAAACAACTTTTAAGCATTTTGATAATGCAGGAAAGACCCTCATCCCATCCCTGAGCCCCTTTCTCACCATGCTGCACCCCACTGCTGACCACATCATGGGGTGGCCATTAGGAATCAGGTGGGCAGTGGGGGCTGGGAATAAATAGGCAAGAATTACGTTGCCCAAATTTACTTATCTTAGAAATGTTCTACAACCATACTGTGTGAAGTGATTATTCCAGGGTAATTGTGCCTGACTGCGCTGCATCTCAGTCTGACTTGTCTTTTTAAAAATCACTGGATTGCTGTTATTAATGGGGGTATTTCTCATTTGAAAACAGCCACTGTCCTCTGCAGGTGTCTTGATTTGATTTGCTAGTTTAGACCCAGAAGGTAGCAGTGAGAAAATGTTTGGGCCACATCAGAAAACCTATTCGCAGCTGGAGAATATATAGAAATTTCTTAATAATATCTAACCGTATTCTCAATAACCATTATATTTAACAGTGACAGCTTGGAAGGCAGGGCAGGACACCGATGACACAATCTTCAAAGTTTAATTTGGTTATAAGGTGTTTTTTGGTTCTTGTTTTCTTTTGCTTTGTTTTTGGATACAAGGTCTTGCTCTGGTGACCAGGCTGGAGGGCAGTGGCGCAATCATAACTCATAATTTCATTGTAACGGTTCTTTAAAAAATATTTTTGGCTGAGTTTGGTAACTCGCAACTGTAATGTAAACATTTTGGGAGGCCAAGGTGGGATGATCGCTTGATCCCAGGAGTTCAAGAAGAGTCTGGACAACATAAGTAAGCTCAGTCCCTAGAAAAAATTCCAAAAATTGGCTGGGTGAAAAATATTTCAAAAATGCCTGTAGTCTCAGCTACTTGAGAGGCTGATATGAAAGGATCTCTCGAGCGTAAGAGTTTGAGGCTGCATTGACCCATGATTCAGCTACTGCACTGACAGAGTGAGACGTGTGTGTGTGTGTGTGTGTGTGTGTGTGTGTATAAACAATATGAATGTGAAAAAAAACTCAAGTGTGGGAGAAAAGTGGAAGCCCATGGTGGGGCATGTGAGAAAGGTGAGTGTGGTTCCAGCAACTCAGTGAGACTTGGTTTTCCATCTTGAAGATCCGCCCATCCACACTGAAATCATAGCCTAGCACACATCAGTTCTCACACTACACCTGCTGGGATACCACTATGTACCATTTTTTTAAAAATAAAATCTTTCACCTAAGATCAGGAGAAGAGAAAATGAGGGTTTCACATCTAAATTCTTCATTTTCTTTATGAAACCACAGCCACTTGTCATTTCAGTTTTCCAAAGGTGACTGATGGCACTAATAATCTTAATGAATCAACCAGGAAAAATGGGCCTCTCAAGTGAGGAGGAGGCACAATGGTAACTAACCCCAATCCATTCTCAGCTTTACGTGGTGCCTGTATCTCAAGAAGTGGTGTTAGCCATGTGAACCATGTTCACTAAACAAGTCCAGAAGAAAGAATATTTAGTACAACACAACAATGAGGCTGCAAATCAAACAGGTAGTGGAATCATGCATGAGGATTCAGTGCTAAGACACCGGTGGCTACCCTTGGGTGTCACTTAAAACTTCGAGGTGAAGGACATTTTTTTTTCCAATTGGCTCAGGGAAACCCATAAACATTAGAATTGAAATCTGTTTTTCTTTTCAAAATTTCTAAGACATAGAGGACTCTCTAAACACCCCAAAAGACATGCAGATATACATGCAGCTGAGGACCTGCCTGCTCTGCAGAGGGATGACAGCACAGCAGCCACCAACTGTAATAGCTTTAAACTCCTCCTCTCATAGGGACAAGCCACCCACCCACACACACCCTTAATTCATGGGCTCTGGCTGTCAGGTGCACCTGGGGGACTGCCTTTCTCCCATCTCATTAGTTTTCCAACAAAGTCCAGCTCACTCTAAAACCTACCCTAGGATGGTATGTTGTAGACTATTCTCCATTCTCCCAGTGCAGTGTGACTTCAAGAGAGTGCCCCCCCCATCCTCTTACCTCAACTGACGTGAAAAGGGCTGGTAACCAGGCAGTTAGATGTTCAGTGACACTCTCATGAGCCTGGTAAGTGGCAGTTGGATAAACCCCAGCTGAGTGCCTGTGACTCTACCCTCTTACCTCTCACTCAGGTGACATTATAAGCATAATTTTACATTTGATCTAATTTACACATATTCTTCTTTTCATAACATTCCTAACAACAGCCCTCACAACCAAATGAGTCTAGGTTACAGAACACATGGGTGAGCTGGGATAACAGGTTTCACTTATTTTATCCCAATGTGAAATGAAGAAGTGATGGTTTAAAAACAAGACAAAGCTGTTTATCAGCTGTGGGGTTGCTACACTTGCTAGCTCATGCTCACTTCCTTTCAAATAAGGTATCTGGACAGACCATATTCATAAGTAGCTCTTTGCAAAACCCCAGGCAGAAGGCCCAGTCAGACACAGCTCCCTCAGGCTTACAGGGTGGCAACTTCCTCCTCCATGTTAGGCTCTGACAGCAGGCAAGAGAAGGAGCACAGGCAGTGGGGGACTGGGAGCCACCAGGGACCCTAGGGATTCCCAAACTCTCCAGAGCTATTCTCTGTAGAAGGGGTTGTGTGGCAAGGACCAGGTATGGAGCTGGGTTCCACAGAGAGGTGACAACCACTTCTGTATCTCTAAATTTCCCCCAGGATCCATGATCCAGCCCTGCTTTACCCCAGGCCCTTCATCCATGCTACCCCCACTGTGTGTTAGGCAGCTCGGGTTAAAATGGGAGAAAAATACATTCAGATTGTGGCCTCCAAGTATTCCCATCTGGTGTGCAGAGAGTAAGGAAGGAAGTCAGGGCCTGTGGCAGTGTGTTTTGCTGTGCCTGAGGGTAGGCAGGCCAGGGCTGGGCTTGTGGATGTCCCCAGGTCTATCACTGCTCACTCCCTCCCCCTCACCCGGAATTACAACCTGGGCAGGCTATCATGATTAATACAACCACGTCAAGCTCTCATCCTGTCAGAAAACTAATGTGCACCTAATCCCAGTCCTATGCAGATACCTGGCTTCCTATCCCAGGACACAGAAAAGCCTCTTATCTTTTTTACTTGAAACCTGGAAAATAAGCCACTTTGGGCCTGAGTATAGTGGCAGAAAAAGCATCAGCCAGATATATACACTCCAGATGTATACACTCATGGGCATGGGCACATTCCACACTTGCTGGAGGATGAGAGGCCTGAGAGACATCTGTTTCCCAGCTGATGTCCACACGCCGCATTCACGTGTCTTCATTTAGGTGTCTGCATACTATATTCGTTCAGCCAGTGCAAACACGTCTTCTGGGGGGGGCATCATTAATTGCAGCACCAGCCCCACTTGCTCTGGAAGGGGGTCAGGAGGAACCTGGGCAGCTCCTAATCCCCCAGGACAAAGGTGATGTCCCCTTTACAGCACTCACATCCAGCAGCACCATTTCTAGATAGTTTTTTCAGACATAAGTAGCATGAGGTAGCAAACATGGTGTTACAGACTCAAGGCCATGGAGAGCCAGCTGCTGGAGAAGCGGCAGAGGGCAGACACATCTGTGAGTGGCACCGTGACAAGCCAAGGCAGTCACAGCCCCTACCCCCAACAGCCCCAGCCCAGATGGCATTCAAATCTTCCCGGAGAGTATTGGGGTACCCGATGCCCATCACTCACATGCTCATTAGCACTGCCTTGTGTTGGTTACTCAGGGACTAAGGAGATGGAGTGGGAGTTGTAGATCCAGGGTGGGCACCACCTCGCAGCCAGAGTCCACCTGACTGCTGGCCAGCAAGCAAGCCCAAGCAGCTCAGCTCTAGCTGGGCGTGGTGGCTGGCAACTGTAGTCCCAGCTACTAGGGAGGCTGAGGCAGGAGAATGGCATGAAGCCGGGAGGCAGAGCTGGCAGTGAGCCTAGATCATGCCACTGCCACATCCCAGGAGCCTGTGAGGGACTGGCAGAGACTTACTGGTTCCAGTAAAAGCCCCATGTGGATGCAGTAATGCTGCGTGCTGGTCCTTGACTGTAATTACAAACAGACACATGAGGTCCCCATGCATCTTGCAGCTCTCAGGGAGAGGGTTCCAGCTGCTTATGGTAGGGGCTTTTAGTCACTGGACATGCCTCAGGAATGGCCAAGCTTCATTAAGCCAGGCATCTTGCTACGAGGTCCTCCACCCCACTGAGGACCCGCTTTCTTGCTCTCCCTGGCAATTTCACCTTCCAGTTCTGGTTCTGGAGACACGATGGCCCCTCCTGGACCCCTGGCAGAATGTGCTCAGGTGACACACAGTCGACGGGCCCATTTCCAAGCCATTCTTCCATTTCTGACTGTTTGAGGGACCCGAGGCTGCTGATGAGCATAGGGACAACCAGGGCCAGCTGTCTGCACCTGAATGTGATGCTAGTCTAGGTGTCTCAGGGCCAGAACACTCCAGGTGAGGTGGCCTGGTCCTCAGCCCCTAGCCTCCATGCTCCCTTTTCCTCCGTTCAATCCTGGCTCCAATGCCTCCTGCAACTCTCAGGTCACGATTGCAGAAGATGCTCAGGAAGAAAAAGCAGCTGCAGTCAAGCCTGCTGAGGGTGGCAGATGGGTCCAGACTCTTGTGCTGGACTTCGACGTGGTACATGTGGTACATGTGGATGCAGGCTTTGAGCAGTGTGTGTAACTCTTTCAGGAAGGAGGAAAAAATGGTGTTACCAGGGCCGTACACCCTGGAATGAACCATCTAGCACAAAAAAATGTTTGCCGGGTGTTATCACACATGATTTTAATTTTCAACTGTAGGCTTCCATTTTCAAATTCCACAATAAACATATAAGTTGGGATTCTTGTTTCAACAAACAAACACACACACACACACATTCTTTGTCTCTCTCTCTCTCTGTCTCTCTCTCTCTCTCACTCTCTCCTTCCTGCTATGGGCAAGGATTATTGTTCACAAAATAACCTTCTGCCAAATGGGTCTGAAGCACAGGCAGGTCTTGGGGATCCACAAGGCCACTTCCTATTTGTGCACTAGTGTCTTGGGTAAGCTTCAGAACTTTGAGGCCTCCACAACCTTGCCCCACTGTCCTGGGCCGGATCTCATGCAGGGGTGTCCTAAGAACTTTTCAGGGCCCCCAATGTCAGCACCGTCTTCCAATGTAAGTTTCATGATATTTTATTCGTGGTTCTTTTGGGAAAAAGGAAAGGTTCTGTGATCAATGATGGGACAAGCAGGTAGGTCCTGGGAACGTGAGTAGCTTCCCCACAGGTAACTTGAGTGCATGAGAGCTTTTGCATTACAATCATGCCAATCTCACCACAGCAGTTGGCAGTGCTGCACTAGGCAGACTTCCCTACACAAAGGCTGTGAAGCTTTTCTTCCTTTCTTCTTTCTTTTTGTTCAATACATCATTTTTCTTTATAGAATTTGATTGAGCTGATATCAAGCCTGGCTTAGTACTGCCTGATTTTTTTTTTTTTTTTTTTTTTTTTTAGAATCAGAACTCTGTTCTTTAACTCATGGGCTATGAAGTTAGAAGGTGCTGATGTGACAGCCGAGAAGACCTGCTCTCCAATCCCACCCTCATGCCCTCATATGTGACACAGACCCCTCAGAGAAGTGGGAAAGTGCTGCCTTGCCCTGCTTCTGGGGGCCCTCTCCAAGGCAGTCCACCCAACTTCCAAATCAGCCTTCACTCATGCCCAGCCCTGAGCCCTCCTGCAGCTCCTCAATGTTGCACATCTCTGAGAAGTGGGCCAGCATATTGCTGTCCGGGTGCAGTGAGAAGCAGGTGCAGTGACACATGTCTTCACGGACCATGAGCACTGGGTAAATCTGCTGCACCATCGTCTTGGAGGACACCTTCAGGGAGAAAGCCCAAGCAACTATGTTGACAAGCCACATGGCAGAAAGTGAGAACTTGCCCTTTTTATTCCCCTTGGTTTATTCTAGTAGTTAGCAACCTTAGCTTTTTGTTTTAATCTTTGAAAGTCTTTAATTTTTTATAATTTTTGAAGCACAATATTTTCCAGGTTAATTATTCCTGGTTGCTAGTATTTTTTGTTTCATCACTGACATGTGGAAAGTTCTCAGCATCCCTGCTTTTTCTCCCAAATAATGCTTATGCAATTTTCTCCCTATATTCTTTTTAAAAGACTTTTTCTCTGAATGTATTGGTCTACTTGATGGTGTTCAGTAAGTCTTATATTTCACCTGAATTTTTCCCATTCTTTAAAATATTAGTTTCTGGAACTCAATATTTGTGAATAATATATGTTCACTTTTCTTTTTTCTGCTCCATTGTTTGCTGTTGTGTCTCTGTAGTGAATTTATAAAACTCAGTTATTGTATTCTTCAACTCTATGATTTCTGTTGGGTTTTTAAAAATAGTTTTTATCTCTTTGTTGATACCATATTTTGCTCATCCATTATTTTTCAGTTTCACTCAGTGGTCTATTTTTGTTATATTTTTGTTCACTGAGAATGCTTAAGATGATTATTTTAATTTCTCTATCAGATAGGCAAAAATCTTTATCTCTTAAGATTCAATTTCTGGATATTTATGTTTTTCTTCCAATGGGGAATATTTTCTACCTTCTCTCTGTGACTTGTGATTTTTTTTTTAATGAGATCTGGGGATCTATACAGCAGTCATCAAATCTAGCATTGAAAGACTGACTTAGTCAAGCCAGTCTTGACTAAGGGTCTATGGGTACTGATACCCATAGGCCAGGCTACAGATTCTAGATGCTTCACAAACACACTCTCAAATATGTTTTCTCTGGACTTGTGTGTGTTTCTAAGTTAAAGGGAATTTTTTTCTCGATGCTTTTTAGATTCTATTCTCTATTTTCTTCCCCAATTGGCTGTCTGTGGTATTGCGGTTTCTCTAGTGCTGTAACAAGCATTCATCTTTCTTCTCAGCAGACACAAACTGTCATCCATATGACTCCACTATGTCCTTGAACATTCCACAGCAGGAGAGACAGAACCTAGTCATTAGACAATCTCTCAAAAATCAAACGTTTCAACACATATTCTCTTGTTTTAATTGTCTCCTGAAGGAGATGCTGGTAGTTGGGCATTTTCTGATGAGCCCAATTACTGTTCTGGGAAAGAAAAGAAACTGTAGTGGACAGCTTGTAAGCCAGACTTGATCACCTTTCTGCAGCAATGAAAAAATTCCTGGAGTGTAAAAAGAGATGAGACAACAGCTGTATACAATGCATGGTGAAAATAAATGAGCAGGTAATACACAGGAGAAGTCCAAAGGTCATGGACAAGGCCAGAGTTTGAATATGGTTTGGTCATCTCTGCTCCAATGGAAATTATTTTGGAAAAG
Source organism: Piliocolobus tephrosceles (assembly GCF_002776525.5). Lineage (NCBI taxonomy): Eukaryota > Metazoa > Chordata > Mammalia > Primates > Cercopithecidae > Piliocolobus > Piliocolobus tephrosceles. The sequence goes on from NW_022295276.1 coordinate 12,198, forward strand.
TCTACTTTTATTTTTCTTGCTGTTACGGAGGAATATTTTCTGTCTTATGCTTATTCTACTCTGGAATCCTCTAAGGGTTTTTCTCTCCCTCCCAGAATCTTCCAGTGCATTCACACTGAAAGCCAAAGTCCTCCCACAATCTTGTGAGAACCTAAATGATCTGGTTAGTTTGTCATTGCTTTTAGGGATCTGGGAAAATCTGTGCACACTTCTGGCGACTTCCGTTATGCCATTTTTTAGAAATCTGTGGTTCTGCAAGTCAGAAGTGTGTGAAGGGAGTTATGGAGGCATTGGGATTTGGTTTAGAAATTCCAGAACACCAGAGACAAAAGTCACCTGTTTTCTGCTTTACAACGTCAAGTCCTATGAAGGGTAAAACATAATAAGGGTAAACAAATAACATAACATAATAAGGGTAAACATAACATAATAAGGGTAAACAAAAAACTAGACTGAAAACTTGATAGGCAAAAGTATCTTATTAAACAGGAAAATCTAATTATTTTACTTTAACATTTTCTTTTTCTTAGTAGGACCTAATCATAGAAATATAAACTCTATATGCCAGCAGCCTCTACTGTAGGGTGATTTATTGTATGTGCTCATTCTACAGATTCCTTACAAAAACTTTTCCCATAAGGGAAATTAGAAATTAGAAATTGTTCAACATACATTGAATTCCCAATTATTACCTTATTTCTCACTTATTATTTTATGATTCCATAATATGAAGATTACCATGACTGTTTTCACTTTCTGAATTGTCATATGTCACATTTGTCTGTAATTTCAGTTTCAAAAGTTCTAAAATGGCATGCTCAAATGTATATGTTATGTATAAATTATATAATTAATAATTTATTAAAATATTTGACTTGTATGTTTAATTGACTGTAGGCACAATGTTACTCTTAGCATTTTCTTCCGGTTTCCCCAACTTTTATTTGAGTAATAGTATAATTTATTCCCAATTTGTATTTTATGTATCAATGCTTTTTACTGTATTTACAGTATTTATATTGTCACTGTATTTAGAAATGTAAGAATTTTCTCCCGAAGGCTAGATTACAGCTTTAACATTTTGTGTAAGAAAAGCAGCAATGCATCAGTAGCATAATTTAAAACTTTGCCTAGTATTACTTAAATTCTTATCCCTTAAAACTTTCTCATCACAGCTCTTTATAATAATTATAATGTGTTTCCTCTAAAATGTTGTTGCCCTAACTGTATCCAAATGATTCAAAATTTATACTTTTCATGGATTCACAGGAAGAGTTGAAAATTGTAGTTACCTAGGATTCTTTTTCAGTAGGACACTATGTTTATTCAGGATTTTAAGGATTAAAGTTTCTCTTAACTATGTTTTATAATTTTATGTTTCTGCATTTTTTAGAGTAGGTGTCTCACATCAGTTAATCGTGTTTTCAGTTTCTTTTTTTTTTTTTGAGACGGAGTCGCGCTCTGTCGCCCAGGCTGGAGTGCAGTGGCCTGATCTCAGCTCACTGCAAGCTCTGCCTCCCGGGTTCACGCCATTCTCCTGCCTCAGCCTCCCGAGTAGCTGGGACTACAGGCGCCCGCCAACACGCCCGGCTAATTTTTTGTATTTTAGTAGAGACAGGGTTTCACCGTGTTAGCCAGGATGGTCTCGATCTCCTGACCTCGTGATCCGCCCGTCTCGGCCTCCCAAAGTGCTGGGATTACAGGCTTGAGCCACCGCGCCCGGCCCGTGTTTTCAGTTTCTACCTATTGATTATGATTTTGAATTTCATTATTCAAATCGGAATTTTGGGGGTTCATGTTTCTTTTAACTTTGTTTTGCAATTTTATATTTCTGTGTTTCATGTTTTAGGGTAGGGTACCTTACATCAGTTTATTGTTTTTAGTTTTCTTTTATATAATACAATTTTGTATGACAATATTCACCTCTGCACACCTTAAGACAGTGTGGGGCAAAAGACAAATATCAACCAGCCCTATGTCTTTTGTCAATATAATTATCTGTGTGTTGCTTTCTTGTGTAAATATTGCCCCTATTTTGTTTGTGACTTGTAGATTTTCTTCTCGGTTGATGGCCAACAATTGATTCGGTCTAAGTGAGTAGTCATGGAAATTGTCTTAATTTCAACATCTATTGTTTATAATATCCTAGTGTGAAAGAAAGACTTACGTGATTTGAAGGTAATTTTTCAAAGCTTTGTAACTCGATCTCTTTCAGGTGTCTTTTCTTTTTTTGAAGACAGAACCTCACCCTGTCACCCAAAGTGCAGTGGCACAATCTTGGATCACTGCACCCTCCACCTCCCAGGTAAAGCAATGCTGCCACCTGAGTAGCTGGCATTAAAGAAAGGTGTGCACCACCACACCTGGCTGATTTTTGTATTTTTCATAGGGCTTGGGTTTCACCATATTGGCCTGGTGAATAGGTCACATGTGCAAATTTGGGGAGAGTTAGTATAAAACATGTGATGGAAATTTGGGCTCTCACATCAGTGTGCTTACTTCACAGAGATGCCAGTTGACCATAGGGATTCTGACCAATTTTAGCCAGTGTTTAAAAGTCTCCTGAGTGGAAGAAATTTCAGTCTTTTAACAAGTTGTATCCTTTCTTATCTCTCATTCTAAAAACTAGAGAATTTCTGCTAGTCATTGGTTTAACTCTTTGGGGACATGGTTCTAGCTTCTGTCAAAGAGGTTCTAGCTTCTGTCAAAGAGAATACAAAAAATATGATAGGTTATCACTTTGGTCTTAGTTCAGGCATCTATACCAAAAAAACACAGTCTATGCAAATTATCAACAAAAGACTTTAGTTCTGGAGGCTAGATATCTGAGACTGGGGTTCCAGCATGGTTGGGGTCTGGTAAGGACTCTCTTCTGAGTTTCAACCTCCAGACTTGAGGTTGTAATCTCATTTAGCAGAAGGAGGGAGACACGGCCTTCTGTGGTTTCTTTTAAAAAGTCAGTAATCTCTATCATGAGGGCCTCATTCTAAGAACTCAGTTACCTTTCACATCCTAAGGCCATTACCCACCATATTCACATTAAGGTTTTGGAATGTGAATATGGCGGGGGGTGGGGCAGAATCGTATAGTCTATTGCAACTTCCAAGGTTATATTTTTTAAAAAGCTAGTATTTTCCTCCTACTTGCTCGGTCCTATGCTTCCTCTCTCAATCTCTCTGTCTCCATTTCTCTCTTTTTCTGAGCATATGTCTACCTCTTTTATTCTCCATCCTCTATATTATTCCTCAAGCCGAGGAAGGGATTTCCAGTGTTCTAAGATGCTCTAGGTACAGGCCCACATGATTGAGAACAGAGGAGATGCCCAGGACAATCGAGAGGAAGGACCTCTGGCTCTCAGCTCACACTGAATCATGCCAATTTCCATGAGGCAGAGTGGAGGCTGATCTTTCCCAAATCCAGCTTCGGTTGAAATCACAGAACCAGCCTTGGAAGAGACCTTGAGGCAGAGGCACCCAACTAAGCTATATCCAGCTTCTGGATCACAAAGTTGTGAGATAGTATTTGTTGTAGAAAGGTGTTAAAACTCAGGGCAATGTTGTCAGAGAGGAGCAAATGACTGGCCTCCTCTTTCAGGCCCCAGGATCCTCCCACCCCTGTGTTCCTTTCTTTCTCAGGCTGCCTGCAGCCACACTGGTCCCTTTCTCACCTCCTCTGCTGAATTCACCTGTGCCTGTGAGTCTCTTCACAAAGAGTGGCTTCTCCCTGACACTATCCACACCCGTTCAGGAGTGGCTCTCTGTTGTAATTCTGATCACAACATAATGTCACCTCAGTGAGTAATTCATGTCCCTCCATGCAACGTCTTCGCAGCCCTCCCTCCCAACATTCTACTTTATTTACATAATAAGATGTTCTTTTCTTTCACATGTACTTGCTTTAGTGTTTTTTTTCCAGCAGTCCTCAGACTGTGGGCTCCCCGTGGGAAGGCAGGGATAACATAATTATTTTCGGTACCACATTGTGAACCTACCAAGGTAGCTGCCACAGGGTAAGTGCTAGGGGAAGAGTCGCTGAGTAAAATCAAATGCAAAATCACAAAGCCCTTCTTCCTGCTTTTGGCCGTCCAAAAATGTGGAGATCATGAATGACAACAGGAGGTGCAGGACCTCAGCGTGACTCTCCCCCTGGCTCCAGCTGCTCCAGTAAAGCCCTGTGGGTACCTAGAGGCCACCTAGAGGCCATTACTAGCACTGCAGCTCCAGGCAGAAGCACCACAGAACAGGTACCTGTATTAGGGGATTCTCAATGCAGCGGCTCTTCATAGACCCCTTGGGAAAAGGAGCAGTATCTGAAGGCCCTAAGGGCCACAAAAGTGACCTCCGGAGCCTCCCTTGAGTCGCATTTGCCTCAGCATCTTGGGCTGTGCTGCGCACTCATGAAACATTTTCACAGCGTTCAGACACACTATTTTCTTCCTCTTCCAAACGAGGACTTAAAGGATCCCCCAAAAATTTAGTATCTTTTTCCGGGCCCCACACTCCAGAGCCAAGTGCATTGTCACATTCTGCTTTATTCCAAGTCCTCATCTGCCCAAGTCTCTAGGCCTTTCCCTTCTCTGAAGGACCTCTTGAAACTGAAAGCCTCTTCCCAGAGTCTCAAAGCACAGTGAGTTCTCAATGAGGAGCCAAGGGCAGTAGACACTTATGAGTATCTGGAATCCTTGATATTATTCTCTTCAAGTACCCTTATTTATGAGGGAGAAAATGGAGGCTTTCTTTCCCGTAGCCTCTCTTTATATCATGCAGGATGCTGGGAGGAGGGCATAGCTCGTTTTAGTTCCAGGTGCCCACTGAGGTGGGAGTCACAATCCTAGTCCTGTCCTCTTCAAACAGCTGGGGAGGTCCCCAGACCTGGCAGAACCCAGGGAACCTGGAGGATCCTTCAGCCCATGCTGTCAGCTCCTGCTCATGTAGCTGGGGGAGTCGATGCCTCTGCCTGAGGGCAAATTTGCTTCTACTATTTCTTCCCCTTTTGTCGCTTCTCTGCTTTCCTTTTCCCTAATCTCACCTCCATGATCTCCATCCTAGAAGCGTGAGTGTGTGTGTGTGTGTGTGTGTGTGTTTGTACATGCATGCACACCTATGTGAGAATACAGAATAGTAGAAAGTCCAGGTAGAAAGTAGAGCACAGTGTTTTCCAGGACTTAGGAACTCTCATTTCCAAAGCAAACCTGATGCGTGGGGTGCATGAAAGGCCTAGGAAGCTGGCTCCCTCCCTAATACTCTGTGCCCTGCCCAATTTCTGTGATCTGGACTAGAATTTGGCTTTTGAGGGGCCTCAGTCTTCCTGTTGTAAAACGAGGAGTTGGACACAAAACTGTATAAGCACATGTTCAGTGAGGACATGGTGTCACGCTCAGTACCAGATAGAATATTGGAATGTGGTGAGTTTGGGCAGACATAGGTGTGCATGGGTACTTAGGCCCTCAGGCCTCCAGACATGGCCAATGTAGATGAACACAGAGCACAGCTCAACCAAGTTTTCTTTCCAGGGCTGTTCTTGAGGCTGCTTCCACAAGATTTGCCCATCTTCGGCCACTAACTGTTTGATGAATTTGATGTCCTGTGAAGCCCATGTCCACCCCCATTACAGTGAGGGACACAAAGCACTGGATCTGTAGGATAAAGTCTTTTGTCTTTTTAAAAATTTTAACTGACTGGATGTTTCTTTTTTCTCTTTTTCTTTTCTTTTTTTTAATGGGGGGTATTTAATCTAATATTTAAAAGGTCTTTCCAGGTCTAGCGCAGTGGCTCATGGCTTTAACTTCAGCACATTGAGAGGATGAGGCAGGTAGATCATTTGAGGTCAGGAGCTCAAGATCAGCCTGGCCAACCTGGTGAAACCCCGTCTGTACTAAAAATATTAAAAAATTTAGCTGGGTGTGGTGGCACATGCCTGAGGTCTCAGCTACTCAAGAGGCTGATGCAGAAGAATTGGTGAAACTCAGGAGGCGGAGGTTGCAGTGAGCTGAGATCATGCCACTGCACTCCAGCCTGGGCAACAGAGCAAGACTCTGTATCAAAAAACAAACAAGCAAACAAAAAACAAAAACTCTATGTAGCGGAAATGTGAGCCCCTTTGTAATTTCAGGAATTGCAATATTTATTCCAATTTTGGAACTTCTTTTCTTATTGTGGTGCTCTGTTTAAGATTGACTTGCAGGTTATTGTTGTATTACTTTGCTCTGTTTCTATGTAACTTCTCCCCAAACTGGTTTACAGATTTCTATTTTCACAATACAGTATTTTCGCAGAAATCTTATAAGAAATGTCTAAATCAATTTAAAAATTTAAACACCTATAAAAAAGCCAAGAACTGTAAAAACTATCCTGAAGAATAACAAAGTTTGTGAGCTTAAAATGCCAGGTATTCAGACTTTGATTAAAGCTATAATAATAAAAGCGATGTATGGTGGTAATGCAAAAATAGGCACAAAGAAAACTAGAAAAACTCGAGAGTCCAACTCAGACCCACTCATTTGGACATTTTGTGTATTACAAAAGAGGCACAGAAGAGCAGTGGAGAGAACACAGTCATCTTGGCAAATAGCCTTGGGTCAACTGGTTATTTATGTGAGAAAGAAATACTCTTATCTTACATTCTTAAGAAATTTCACTGACAGGTGTATTTAAAATTTTAAGGTGAAAGTTGAAAACAATATTTCTAGTACATAACATAGGTAAACACGTTCATAACCTTGGCACAGGCCAAGATTTCTTAGGACACAAAGTGAATTAACCATCAAACAAAAATATGACAAATTGGGTCTTATTAGAATTAACACCTTCTCTTCATGAAAAAACATTCAGGAGAGTAGAAAGCTAAGAACAAAGTGGAAATAAACATTTGCCATGTATTTGTGTGGCAAAAGCCTTATATCTAGATTATTGAACTAAATCCCATCAATTAATAAACAAAGATGCAGTACATTGAACAAAATTGGCAAACATGTGACTAGGAGTTCCACATACAGAACCAAAGGGCCAACAAGTAGGTAAACATATCCACATATTTATCAGAAAAATACATATTAAAACTACAATTTAATACCACTATGCAATAATTAACATTTTTGAAAACTGTCAATATTTAGTACTGGTGATGATGTCAAGCAACTGAAACTTTCTTATACCCTTCTGTGTGTAAACTGTTATAACCGTATTCACAACCTCTTGAGTAGTATCTCCTTACATACACAATGTACATAAGCACACTCTAAAACCCAGCAACTCCACTATTAGGTGTACACACCCGATAGAAATGCCAGCATATCTTGCAACGCAGAAAAGTCCTCAAAGCAGCATTATTTGATGCTTTTCCAAACTGAAAACAACTCAAATGTGCATCGATAATAAAATAAATAAACAAAACTGCTACATATTCCTATATAAGGGGACATTATACAGATATAAAATTAATTACACACATATTAAAATACATGAAAATCTCACAAAAACAATTTAATTAGATTTAAAAGATCTAGACAGAGCAATCAGAAAACAGGAAAGATAAAAAGGCATCCAAATAGAAAAAAGAGTTGAATTCTCTCTCTCCATTTGCAATATAAGTCTCTACATAAAAAATCCTAAAGCCTCTCCAAAACTCCTTTTGGAGAAAACTTGAAAAGCCTCCTGAAGTGGATAAACAAGTAAAGTTTTAGGACACAAAATCAATGTACAAAAATCAGTAGCATTTCTATGAACCAATAACATTGAATTCCTGAACATGTTCTATTTTTATTGCTTTTCCACTTTCTTCCCTCAGTTACCTACATATTTTTTGATTTTTAGCTAAACTAATTATGTGCAGTTCAGGTGGTTAATAAGGACAGGCCAAAAAGTGAGAATAAAGTACTTCTGTGCATCCTATTTCCTCATTTTGAAAAGTAGTCTAGATGAAACCTATACTTGTTCTAGGAAGTTGGCATGTGTGGATGGCAAGTCACCCAGGTGCCGAGTCAAGAGATTGAGGGCATGAGCTGTTCCAGTGTAATAAAATACATCAAATAAGAATAGTTTACTAGATATAGATAATAGATATGATTATATATGAATATCATTAATCATTAGTTTGTAGCAATTACTCTTTATTCCAATATGATAATAATCCTTGCTCTGCAATTATAATTTAGGAAAAACCAGGCCATACAGAGATAGGAGCTGAGGGGACATGGTGAGAATTGATCAGAAGACAAGAGTGTGAGCCTTCTGTTATGCCCAGACAGGGTCACCAGAGGGCTCCTTGGTCTAGCGGTAACACCAGCGTCCGGAAAGACGCCCGTTGCCAAGTGGATCATGATCTAGCGGTAGTCTCCCTTTCCCCAGAGGAGTTCAGAGAAGACTCTATTCCTCCACCTCTTGTGGAGGGCCTGACATCAGTCAGGTGCACCCGCAGTTATCCAGAGGCCTAACCGTCTCTCTGTGATGCTGTGCTTCAGTGGTCACACTCCTAGTCCGCCTTCATGTTCCATCCTGCACACCTGGCTATGCCTTTCAGGTAACAGTGGCAAATTAGTGAAAGTATTAAAACCCTCTGATATGAAGAAATAATGGCATGGGCTGTGTCCTCTCTCTCTCTGTCTCTCCGCCTCGGATGCCAAACAGGGAAGGGCCCCCTGTCCAGTGGACACGTGACTCATGTGACCTTATCAATCACTGAAGATGACTCACACCTCTTCCCCTTTTGCCTTCTATCCAATTAATAACAGTGCAGTCACGCATTCAGGGCCACTACCGGTCTCCATGTCTTGGTGTCAGTGGTCCCCCGAGCCAGCTGTCTTTTATCTCTTTGTCTTGTGTCTTTATTCCTACAATCTCTTGTCTCTGCACACGGGGAGAAAAACCCACCGACCCTGTGGGGCTGGACCCTACATCTGGCGCTCCGACATGGGGCTCTCCTACACTGTGTGAAGTTGCACCCTGAGTGCGGATTTGGTGGAGGATTTCGATGAGAGATTCCTGAGGATTGCAGTCAATAAGCTTAGTGGTAAGCTTGAGCACCCAGAGTTTTCTGGGGACACCATGGGACAGGACATTACTAAGTACTCGGCTTATTTAAACTTTATAAAACTCTCCTGTATTATCTCAACCCTGTCCCTGTTCAGCCCTGCTATAGGGCTCTCAACCCTCTGCCTGTTCGGCCAGGTAATGAGGCACTCAACCCTATCCCTCCAGAGCCTACTTTTTTCATGCCTGCTTCTTTTCCTCTGGATAGACTCAGCTAGATTCATAGCCTCCTTTGAAGCCTGGTTCCTTTCCTACTACTCAGACTTGGCTAGAGTCACAGGCCCCCTTGAGGCCTGGTTCTTTTCCTTCTACTCAGACTATTCAGACTCGCTTAGAATCAAAGGCTCCCTTGAGGCCTGGTTCCTTTTCTGCCACTCAGACTTGGTTAGAGTCACAGGCTCCCTTGAAGCCTGGTCCGCAGTTGCCATGGCAGCCTGGGTATCAGGCCCATGAAAGGTCTGCTCAGCAGGTAAGCTCATCTACACTTGCTGCTCACAAGCAACAAGTTACATCCATTCCTCAAAATGATGCTGTTTACGAGGGCTATAGCACGGGCAAGAGAATATGGGGATCCCGAAGCCTGGCAATTTCCTGTAATTTTACAGTCTCCAATACCTGCCGTCCCTGTGGCACAAAATCAGCCACAGGCCAACTGATCTTACTCAGCAGGTGGCTGATCTCGTGGCAGCTTCACGCTCTGTATTAATATCTTGTTCTTTTGCATTACAACAAGCAGTCGCAGCAGCTGGCTTCGTTATTGCCACAGAAAAATTTCAGACTTTTTCCCTCATCACTATTTAGGAATGCAGCTGGAAGACAAGGTCATTAAGCCTCAAAAAGTTCAAATCAGATGAGACTCCTTAAAAACTCCAAACGATTTCCAGAAATTACTGGGAGACATAAATTGGATTCATCCCTCGTTAGGCATTCCTACATATGCTATGTCTAATCTTTTTGCAACGTTACGGGGCAATCCTGATTTACACAGCAAAAGGTCCTTGACTCCTGAGGCAGGTTCTGAGCTATAGCTTACAGAAAAACGCATTCAACAGTCTCAGGTTACCAGAGTGAATCCACATTTACCTTTTGAAATACTAATCTTTCCTATTGAACATTCACCAATAGGACTCATTATTCAGGGACATAATTTAACTGAATGGTGTTTTCTTCCACGCAGCTCTTTATGGACACTAACTATCTACCTGGATCAAATTTCTGTCTTAATTTGCCAGGCACGTTCTCATCTCCTTCATCTTATGGGTACAGAGCCCCAAAAAATTATTGTTCCCCTCACCAGATGACAAGTTCAACAGGCTTTTGCTACTTGCATCACTTGGCAAGTACATTTGGCAGCTTTCCTGGGTATAACTGATAATCACTTTCCTAATGTAAAATTGTTTCAGTTCCTTAAACTCACTTCTTGGATTTTACCTAACATTACTAGAAATACCTCTTTAGCTGAAGCTGTCACTGTTTTTACTGAGGCTTCCTCTAATGGCTGAGCAGCATATACAGGGCCAAGAGAACGTGTTCTCCACACAGGAGCTATTTCAGCACAATGAGCTGAGCTGCTTGCTGTTATGGCCGTCCTTGATGATTTCCCTAAACCAGTGAACAGTGTCTCTGACTCAGCATATGTAGTACATGTTGCTCGCAACATTGAAACAGCCTCAACCAAATTTTGCCTGATGATCACTTATGTTTTCTTTTTCAAAATTTCAATCACTGCTCAGAGCAAGGTCTTCTCCTTTCTACACTACTCACATTTGGGCCCACACATCCCTCCCTGGACCTTATAACTTGGGGTAAGGAGTTTGCTTGTGTTTCCCCAGGAAAAGGACTACAGCCTGTGTGGGTCCCCTCCCGACAATTAAAATTGCACCATAACTCCAAAGATGAAACGCTTCCAGAAACAAAAGGCAAAGATCCCTCGGAAACCAAAGAGCAACTTTCACTGCCTGACACATAAACTTCATGACCCCAACATTGAGACAAAATCTCTCCACGTGACCTACAACACACTCACTCAACTCCAAAAACGTGGGGTTTTATAAAGATTTTATCTCATCCAACATAAAAGTTATTAAAAGAAAAAAAGAATCCCAAAAATGACCGGTAATATAATTCTCACTGCCTTTATGGTAGTCAGTGCAGCGGTAAGTGTACCACCGGTTGGGGCAACTCAAAATTCTACTTGCTGGGCATATGTTCCTTTTCCCCCTTGAATTCGGCCTGTCTCCCGAGTGGAATCCCCAGTAGAAGTTTACACTAGTAACAGTGCTTTCCTGCCAGTCTCTAATGATGATAGGTTTCCAGCTCAACCGGAAGAAGACAGTATGCACTTTAATCTGTCAATTGACTATAAACATCCACCACTATGCACTGGGATGTCACCTGGCTGTTTAGCTTTCTCTTATCAGAATTGGATGTGAACTGTACCATCCTTTACAAACGATTCTTATCGGGTACATAATGTGTTCAGTACCAATTCTTTTCAACTTCTCACTGTCAAACTTAATCCCCATGAGGAATGGAGAGTTCCTGTCACTACTAAAAGTAATAAAACAAAAGGACTGCCAGACTGCCCAAAGAAACCTACAAAGGGACCTTTTCTACTGACCTCAATTTTATGGAATGATAGTAACGCTCCCAAGGCCGTTGTGCTCCAAAGTTTAGCCGTGGGTACTGTTATTGATTGGGCTCCAAAAGGGTATTATTGGAAAGATTGCTCCAGCAAAAATACTTCATTCTCGGAGTTTAATTATTTGTTAGATTATATAGAGGATAGATGGCAGTTATACAGGTTGAGACAATGGGGGTCTCCTTACCCCTTTAAATGGATGGACACAGGAATTGTTCATCCTAGACCAAAAATGATTCATCCTTTTATTACCCCAGAACATCCTAAATTATGGAAATTAGCTGCATC
>NW_022295277.1:0-1621 GCF_002776525.5 Piliocolobus tephrosceles
TGCTTGAGAAGTATTTTCAAATGAATCTGAAGCCTATATTATATATTCATGCAAGAGAGGGAAGAGAATGACTCCTATATACTTCAGATAGAAAGCTAATAGTGGGCAAAAAAAAAAGGCAAGTAAACTTGATTTTTACAAAGTAAAGTTTTAATCAAAGGTCATTAGAAAAACCTCTAATTTAGAGTAAAATTATACCTCAGTATCTGTGGGGAATTGGCTCCAGGACTCTCCACAGACACCAAAATCCACAGATGCTCAAGTTCCTTATATGAAATGGCATACTGTTTGCATATAAAATATGCACATCCTCCTGCATACTTTAAGTCATCTCTAGACTACTTATGATACCTAATACAATCTAAATGCTACGTAAATAGTTGTTACGCTGTATTATTTAAGAAAAAATAACTCACAAAAGTCTGTACATGCTCAGCACAGGCATTGTGGGTTGGTTTGTTTGTTTAAATATTTTCGATCAGCAGTTGGTTAAATCTACGGACGTGAAACCCACGAATATGGAGTGCCAACTGTATCTGTATGTCTATAAGTCATGTACACTTAATATAAACTAAAACCTAAGTTATCTTCTATCATCCCAAATTTAGTACTTTTTCAGTATTCCCTATCTCAGTGCATGGCTAACCGTAGTCAACTGGCACACAGGTGTACCAAGACTCACCTTTGCCACTTCTTTCTCTTGTTATTGTCCATATCCATTTAACCCAAATACTTACTTGGATCCCTACTGGAATCCATCTACTTTTCTTCATCTTGCCCCTCTTTAAAACAGCATCACTCATTTTTGAACTACTGCAATACCTTTATAGACAGTTTCCTTATATCCACATAATCTATTGCCAATATTACAGTCAGAATGTTACTTTCAAAACACAAAACTAGGGATGCCATCCCACTGCTTCCATGGCTTCTCAATGTACTTAGGATAAATAACAAAATCCCTAAAACCCTTGGCCAACTACAAGGCCCATAAATGATTCTCTTCCTTGCTAAAGCTAATCCCTCTACCCAATCTTTTGATTCCATTCATACCTCCTATCTCACTGTAAATTATTCTCTCTCCACCTCGGGGCTTATTTAAAAGAAAAAAATAAAAAATTCCTGGATAAGGAATAGTGAATTACAACCTGACTCAATTAGACAGTTTAAAGCATTTTCATTTCATTTAAAGGAAAATGTTTTACAATATCAAATCAAGTTTTCTCTACAGTGAGAAAGGATAGTAGTGACACGGAGAGAAGGGATTCCAGAGATGTCAGCAAGTAAGGTCTATAGGCCTTCATGATGGCTGGATACTAGAGATGAGAGGGGAGTAAGTGGCAAGGATGATGCCTAAGACACCGGCCTGAACACTGACAGGGTCATTTACTGAGAGAGAAAACACTGTATAAAGAACCTGATTCGCCAGGAACAATGTAATAAAGAATCATCAAGCAATGTATAAAAGGATTGTCAAATGGTACTGAGGGCCTATAGAGATTACAAAGCATCATTAAAAATATGAATTATAATTACCACTCTACGCCCATATGAAAGTATGGAAAATAACTAAAAATATATAATATAGGCTTCAGATTCATTTGAAAATACTTCTCAAGCA
>NW_022295279.1:0-2828 GCF_002776525.5 Piliocolobus tephrosceles
GTGTTTGACTTATGACCTAAGTAGCTGGGCAGGCTGATAAGAACAGAAAAAGTGAGGTATTTTGCAGGCTAGTGAAATTTCAACTTAGACTAAACTTTGTTCGAGTGATGGGAACTAAGTGGGGTAGAGAGGGGGCCCAACAAGCAGGCATTGCCTATCCAAGCAGGAGCCTGGCATGTCCTATTTCTTCTGTGCTTTGCTGACCTAAACAGGTTCAAGGCACTTTGTTTTAAATATGGACCACTGTATACATTATTTCCTTCACCTGATTTCTTTCTTTCTCAATTAACTTTGATATAAGAATATGATGAGGAACATAAGGTACAACATACACAATAGTCCTTGTTGGGATGGAGTTTAGTGGGAGTGTCTTCCCATGTAATACATGACATGCTAGGATGTTTTTGAAGGACAGCATCCATCATCAACTGTAATGTAGAGGCATTTTCCTCACACTAGTTTTTCTCCTTGGATTAGGCATTGTGTGTTTACCAATCTAAATTAACCTCAAAGATAAATTCTGTGGGAAAAGCTCTTGTCTTTTTCACAGTGGTCCTCTATGCTCGAATGTTTGGCCTTTGACCCTTGACTCAACCACTGTTTCACAACGAACAGATCTATGTAAGGCATGCAGCAGAATTGATCTGATCCTCATAGCATCTTCTTTTGTCTTGTTTCAGATTTTACCATCACGTGTCCAGGGTACGTACCTTCAACTAACTCACTTTCTGAGAAACAAACTTCCTGGCTTTAATATATAGAAACCTTAATCCGGGTTTCTATATTTGCTCTCACGAGACCTTAATTTTGGGGGTCTGGTGAGAGCAAATGATTTTGCAAGTGTATAACTACGACCAGAGGGGCTGTAGAAATGTGTGTGAACCCAGAGGACCAACCAGGAGATTTTGTGTGAGCCAGTGTTTCTTCACCTGGAGTAGAAGTGAGTGCACCTCTCACTGACTTATCCTAATGTTGGTGGTTCTAAAGAGTGGATTCTGGGCCTGGCGCGGTGGCTCACACCTGTAATTCCAGCACTTTGGCAGGCTGCGGTGGGCGGATCATGAGGTCAGGAGATCGAGACCATCCTGGCTAATATGGTGAAACCCCGTCTCTACTAAATATACAAAATTTAGCCGGGCATGGTGGCAGGTGCCTGTAGTCCCAGCCACTCGGGAGGCTGAGGCAGGAGAATGGCGTGAACACGGGAAGCATAGCTTGCAGTGAGCCGAGATCGCTCCACTGCACTCCAGCCTGGGCGACAGAGTGAGACTTCATCTCAAAAAAAAAAGAATGGATTCTGGAGAATCTCAGCAGGAAAGAGGATGCCTTTCCACATAGGCAACAAAACTTCTGGTGGGATCTAATAAAACAGCATTTCCAACAACCTTCAGGTTATACCTGCTGCTTAGGAGGCTTAGGGAGAGTTGAGAAAGAGAAAAAGAAAAACTAAATATAAGCTGAGTTTGTTATTTTCAGAGTTTAATGTCATCGTGGTGAGAAGTACTATGTTTATGGGCTTTTGAGTATCCTGTGTTTTCAATCACCTCTTCTTGCTTTATTATTTAAAGATGATTTTTCTGAGAACACCTGCTCTTTTCTGTCTCTGCCACTGCAAAATGTCAGAGGCTTTGGTTTGGAACACAGTTCTGTCACAGGCAGTTACTTAATCCTGGAGACAGAATTCTTCTGCGGTGTGCCCAGATGCATAGGAGAAATGGATCCTCACCTTATGAACTGTTAGGTTTCATGGCAGCACATTCATTAGTCTGTCCTTGCTGTTCACCTCTGGTATCAAGACGTCTCCCTGGACAGGGAGGACAGAATGAAAATCACTCTGGGCTCACTTCAAAAGCTCCAGAGTCTTGGAAATGGAGGGAGAAGCACAACCTTGAGCACACCGTCAGCATTCCATTTCTTCATTTGAAGGAGAACATGCAGTTTTACCATCATTTGTGGAAGAGGTTTTCCTTTCCCCATTGTGTATTCTTGGTACCTTTCTTAAAGATCAGCTGACTCTATGTATGCATGTAATTCTGGGCTCTGTATATCTGTGATACTCATGGGTGCCCCCAAGCTAGGAGCATGCTATCTGAATTTATCTTTTTTTTTTTTTTTTGTAGACTTCAATCTCATGAATGTGCATCCTCTAATACTATTCTTTTTCAAAGTTACCATGGTTATCTGAGGCATATATAAATCATTTAAACTCTTAGGATTATCTTTTCCATTTCTGCACAGATGGCTGTTACCAGTTTCATAGCAGTTATTGTGAGTCTGTAGATCATGTGTGTCGTATTGTGTCAGGTTTAGTCTTCCTATGCATGAATACAGGATTCCTATCAACTTCTTTGTACCTTCTTTACTTTCTAGAATCTTTATGTTGACAGCTCATAAGGTAGATTTAACATGACTAATAAAAATTTGTGATTTTTAAATATTTTTTGGGCGGAGTCTTGCTCTGTCATTAGACAGGGTGCAGTAACATGATGTCCACTCACTGCAACCTCTGCCTTGTAGGTTCAACTAATACTCCTGCCTTAGCCTCCCTAGTAGCTGGGATTACAGGCGTGTGCCATCACCCCCAGCTAGTTTTTTTATTTTTAGTAGAGACATGGATTTGCCATGTTGGCTAGAATGATCTCAATCTCTTGACCCCGTGATCTGCCTACCTCGGCCTCCCAAAGTGCTGGAATAACAGGCATGAGCCACCGCACCTGGCCAAATTTGTGATTTTTTTATACCACTATTTTGTATATCTCAATGAAGCGGCATCGAATACAATTTTTTTTTTTTTTTTGTAAGCTAGTTAACCAAAAAAATCACCCCTG
>NW_022295280.1:0-4471 GCF_002776525.5 Piliocolobus tephrosceles
TATGGAAGATATAAAATTTTAATTCAGCCAAGAAACATATTAAAGTTTTGTCTTTAGCAAACTGCCAGGAGCTGGGATGGAAGTAGAACTCAGGGTGAAGCCCTCTTGGGGTTTGTAGTCTAATGAAAGGGAGGTAATTAGACAATCACACATAAAAGGCTGAGCTCCGGCCTGGGTACCTTGAGGCCTCCTGGACTTGCTGTAGCATCTGGAGAAGTATGGGGCATCATCTCACGTTACTTAGCACCAGCACTGGCACCCAGCCTTGATGTGGGCCCTGTTGGCCTGAGTGTTTTTCCTTGAAGAAGGTATTGAAGGCAGATTGAAGCCGACTGTGCCCACCCGTCCCCGACGCCCTTCCTCTGCTTGCCTCTCTGCTGTGTTTTCCACCAAGTACATACTATGAATAAGCATGTGCGCCTCCATTAACCGCACATACAGAATGCCGGAAATTGTTTGACCGCTGGCAGACCTTTGGGCTGTCCCTGGTGTTTGGCCGCTGTGGCCTTCATGCCCCCATCCTCCTGGTCCTCCTGGTGGCAGTTCTGAAGGGCGTCTCCTCCCATCTCGTGGCTCCAGGTGCTTGCTGGTGGGTCCCCTTTGCCCTGAGCACCTGTTGATATCTTTTGCCCATGTTCTTCTTGAGTTGTTTGTGTCTGTGTTTTCTTCTTGTTTTGTAGGAATTCTTTGCATATTCTGGAAAACCCATTATGAGGTCCGTGCATTGAAAGGCTCTCCTCTGAGCCCGCCTTTTTACTGCATTTAGGGTGTCTTTTGTCGTCTAGAAGTTTTACATCTCTTCCATTATTGCTTGCCCATTTGAAATATTGAGAATTTCATCTCTATCCCACACCGTAAAGATATTGTTCTCTTGTTTTGCTTCGTCCCTGTAGGTCTTTGATCCAATTGGAATTGCTTGGCCAGGGCTTGCACTAGGTCTTCTGTCTTGGTGGGGCAAGCTCCCAGGGTGTTGAAATGTTTGCAGGTGGGGCAGGAGGGAGAGTCTGGCGGGAAGCAAGCCTGGGGTTAGCCATGTTGAGCGTTTGTGCCTTTTAGAGACTGGAGTGGTCGAGTAGGCAATCCGAAAGTTGGGGCATTACAGGGGTGGCTTTACCAGTGTGCTACCTCAGGATGGTTGGCGGTGGGGGGAGCAGGGCTCTGAGCAGAACTGGAAGAGCTGCTGTCATCAGAAGGGCCACAATGTGGCTCCTTACCATGTGCCTGGCCCTGTACGTCTATGCTTATGGCCCCATATTTTCCCACCTTGTTGGCAGCCCTTAGCCCCTCCCCAGAGAGGAGCTCATTTCTTCCTTGGGGGGTCCAGCATGACCTGATGAAGGGCGGGGGGGGGGGAGAGAGAGAGAGAGAGAGAGAGAGAAGGCTTCAAGAGCCAGTGGCTTCCCCCCAAAGACCTGCCTGGCTGTCACAGGCGATCACTCTGATTGCTGTTGATCTGAGGTGCTGAGGCTGTGCACGCGCCCATCCCCCTCTTGACATCTCAGCCTCCACCAGCCCGCTCAGCAAGCTCTCCTCAGTTTCCATAGCAACACTGCTGCTGGGTAATGATTCCAGGGAGAAAGGCATTCCTGCGTTCTCTGTCATCTCTGTCACCTGAGCATCCCACTGCCTGCTTGCTGTCCTGCCCCGGGAGTTCAGGAAGAAACCCTGAGGACAGCTCCCAGCCCTTCTGCTTGTGTTTTGGCTTCTCCTCAAGGGCAGTGGTAAGCTGGTAAATGTTCCCAGACAAAAAACCCTGATTTGGAGCATTTGCCGATTTCCTTGGTGTAAATGCTGCCACTATAGCCGATCTCAAGCCACCACTGCGATGTCACTGAGCTTGGAGTTGGGGGGAATGCACACACCATCAGAGTGTTCCCACCTCCCACGCCAGATGTGAATAACCCCAAGAGCACAGATGACAGAAAAGTGTAGTAAGATAATTAGACAGTGATGTGTTCCGAGGATTTATTGACTTTGTTGTCAATATCATTCAGTTACCTGTACATTTCTACAGTTAAAATATCAATAATGGCTGTGTTTGACAACTGGCTCCCAAATTTCCCAGCTTCAGTCGGCTCTAGTCACTGCTGCTGAGAGTGTTGAGGCCATTCCGTCGTGTCCCTTTGTCTACAGCCTTCCCGAACCCACACTCTGCTGCCGCCTACCCTCTTCCATCCTGCCTTTCTCACTGCAGCCTCTTCACCAAGCACAGCGTGCCCTGTCCCAACTGGCATTCTTATGGTCTTCCAACAAATACCTTCTTAGCTGAAAGCTGTTTCCTTTATAGTCTTTGATCCAGAAATTGCACCTCAAGAAATTTTATCCACTTTGACAACCACTGGTTACACAAAGATTTAAGTATGAAAAATGTGCAAAATGCACCCCATACTGTGTCTTTGCCACATTCTTTATAATAAAAAATCAAAGCCAGCCTTAGTGATGTGATGATGAACATGATGGTCCACTGGTGTGAATGGACCTTTAAGGGGCCTGCAGCTGCAAAACGGCACACATAGAAAACAGACTGGAAGGAAATAGGCCGCATGGCCGGGTGCGGTGGCTCATGCCTGTAATCCCAGCACTTTGGGAGGCTGAGGCAGGAGGAGTACTTGAGGTCAGGAGTTCGAGACCATCCTGGCCAACATAGTGAAACCCCATCTCTACTAAAAATACAAAAATTATCCAGGTGTGGTGGTGGGTGCCTGTAATCCTAGCTATTGGGGAGGCTGAGGCAGGAGAATCGCCTGAACCCAGGAGATAGGTTGCAGTGAGCCAAGATTGTGCTGCTGCACTTCAGCCTGGATGACACAGCAAGACTGTCTAAAAAAAAAAAAAAATAGCTGGGCGTGGTGGCACACACCTGTAGTCCCAGCTACTTGGGAGGCTGAGACAGGATAATTGCTTGAGCCCAGGAGGTGGAGGTTGCAGTGAGCCAAGATCGTGCCACTGCACCTCAGCCTGGGCAACACAGCAAGACTCCATCTCAAAAAAAAAAAAAGCCCCAAGAAACCAAAAAATGAACCATGTGTTTCTTTTACAATCAGACAAAACTGATTTTGACAACAAGCTCTTTTCAGAATATGAAAAATTTGGGGGAGGAGGGAGACATAGAAAGCTTCAATGATTATCTACAAGGACATAGGTCGAAAAAAGGTAACGCAGGAGCCACTGCTGAGGCCATAGGGGTTCCGAGAACAAGCTGGGCTCTCCTGTGATAGCTGTCTTCCCGGAAAGACTCCTACAGCGGTGGTTCTACTGTGTTGCAGGCACTAAGACAAGATTTTGCCATCGGAATTGATATCTCTGTGAGAAACCCAGGGAGGGAGGTGCTGCCCTGAGAATGCAGGACAGAGAGTTCTTGTAAACTTGCTAATATTCGCACAACTCGGAAGAGCAGAGGACTCTGTGCAGCCGCAGCCACCTGCGCCCACACCCAGGGCCCTTCTGCCCTCTCATCTGGCACAAGCTTCCAGCCTGCTCCATCCCTAGGTGGACTCTGGGTCCTCTCCGTGCTGACTGGGGGCTTCGCTTCCAACTGCAAACCAACTTCCCCGTGTCTTTTCTTGGCCCTGCTCCCTTTGCCTGATGGAGGCCAGGTGCCCCCTGCTCCAGAAGCCTTCTCTGCCTCCCGCCAAGGCATGCATGGCCGGCCGTGTGTGCTCCCTTACCTGTCCCCACGCTCACCTGTGGGGCATAGCCATTTGGGCACAATGCTAGTGTGTAGCCTCCCCGGGCCCAGAACAGCCCTTCCACAAGCCACTGGGCCCATGAGGAGACCCTGCACACCTGCCTCGAGAGCTGCCTCCTCCTGGAAATGCTTCCTGCTGACCCTTGCTGGCCCTGTGGCACGTGCCCTGAATTCTGGTGGAGTCTGTTCAGTCCTTCTTGGTCCTTAGTCATTCATCCCTTCTCTACTTGCCTCCCTTCCCCAAGGAGGACTTAAAGGTGGCAGCATACTGTGCCAGGGTGCTGCGGAAGCAGCCTTCGACCTTGTGGGCACTCCTTGCCTCACCAGCTGCGCTGTACATAATGGGCTTCCTTCTGCTCCCCTCCATCGTCCTTCCTTCACCCCCACAGCATCCCGCAGAGCTGCTCAGGTCCCGCTTCCACCTTGGGCCCTGGCCCTCGATGGCCGCCTCCTCCCTGACCCCTCCTTCTGGCCACCGGGCAGCCTGTCCTGGCTCATGACCTTGACTCAGTGCCACCACCTTGCTGAGCTTGCTGACGCGGTTTCCTCATCTGCAATAATGGCATCTCCCTCAAGGTTGTTGGGGGTTAGGATTTTGTAGGGACCCACATCAGGGGTCTTTCCCAGAATGTAGCACATGGCATGTGCCCAAAAAACAGTGGTGGGTTTTTTTTTTTTTTTTTGGGGAGGGGGTTTTGTTCTGTCTTCCAAGCTGGGGTGCAGTGGTACAATCTCCGCTCACTGCAAGCTCTGCCTCCTGGGTTCACGCCATTCTCCTGCCTC
>NW_022295281.1:0-8701 GCF_002776525.5 Piliocolobus tephrosceles
ACAGAGGCTCACACCTGTAATCCCAGCACTTTGGGAGGCCAAGGCGGACAGACCACCTGAGGTCAAGAGTTTGAGACCAGCCTGACCAAAATGGAGAAACCCCATCTTTACTAAAAACACAAAATTAGCCAAGTGTGGTGGTGCATGCCTGTAACCCCAGCTACTCAGCAGGCTGAGGCAGGAGAATCGCTTGAACCTGGGAGGTAGAGGTTGCAGCTAGCCTAGAACATGCCATTGCACCCCAGTCTGGGCAGCCAGAGCAAAACTCAGTCTCAAAAAAAAAAGAAAAAAGAGCCTCCACATCATACGTCATCATGAAAATGCAAATTAAAACAACGAGATACCACAACACATTTACTAAAATGGCCAAAATCCATCACACAAAAACTACATCTGGACATTTACAGCACCTTTATTCATAATTGCCAAATCTTGGAGGCAACCATGTTGTCCTTCAGTAAGTGAAAAATAAACTCTGGTGCATCCAGAAAAAGTAAAATTTTTGTTGTTAAAAACTATTGAGTTATCAAGCCATGAAAAGACATGGAAGAAACTTTAATGCATATTACTAACTGAAAAAAGCCACTCTGAAAAGACGACATAGTCTAGAATTCCAACTGTATGACCTGGCAAAGGCAATACTGTGGGAATAATCAGAAAGATCAGTGGTTTTCAGGAGCTAGGGGAAAGATGGGAGGAATAGGAGAAACACCAATTTTTAGGGTAGTACAACTACACTGCATGTTACTATTATGGTGAATACATGTCACCATACTTTCTTCCAAACCCATAGAATGTGAACTCTAATGTAAACTATGGACTTTGAGTGATAATGGTGTACCAATGTAGGGTCACCATATGTAACAAATGTATCACTCTGGTGACACATGTTGATAAAGGTAGACACCATGCACTATAACGTCCTTTCAATTTTGTTGTGAATTTAAAACTGATGTAAAAAAAGTCATAAAAAGACTTCTATACTAGTTGTAAAAAAGTCACAAAAAGACTTCTATAATAGTTTTATAACACTTTTATTCATAAACCCCCAAAAGATACACTCTAATACACATGCACTTAAGAATGGACAAACAGAAGAAAGGGGTGGAGGAGGATGAGAGAAAATATTGCAAACTATCACTCTGATAAGGGAGTAATCACCAGCATAAGTAAGGAGCACAAACAACTCTATAGGAAAAAAATCTAATAATCCATTAAAATAAGCAAAAATGTGAACAGATATTTTTCAATAAAAGACATGCAAATGGCAAATGGGCATATGAAAACATGCTCAACATCATTGATCATCAGATAAATGCAAATCAAAACTCTAGATATCATCTCACCCCAGTTAAAATGGCTTATATCCAAAAGACAGGTAATATGACATGCTGGCAGGGATGTGGAGAAAAGGGAACTCTCATACACCCTTGGTGGGAATCTAATTAGTACAACCACTGTAGAAAGCAGTTTGGAGGTTCCTCAAAAAACTAAAAATAGAGCTACCATATGATCCAGCTATCTCACTGCTGGGTATATATGCAAAAGAAAGGAACTCAGTATATCAAAGAGATAATCTGCACTCTTACACTTGTTGCAGCACTGTTTACAATAGCTAAGATTTTGAAGAAACCTAAATGTCCATCAACATGAATGGATAAAGAAAATGTGATACATATGCACAGTGGAGTACCATGCAGCTGTAAAAAAGAATGAGATTCAGTCATCTGCAATAACATGGATGGAACTGGGGATCATTATGTTAAGCAAAATAAGCCAGGGACATAAATAAAGTCATTGCATACTCTCATCGATGTGCTGCTGAGGAGCTGTGTGCAAAAATAGGAGATTGTGATGCCTTTGGAAAATTCATTGTCAGATGTTGGAAAAACAAAAGGTACCCATAGAATTTTATCAGAAAATGAACATGGATGATATTTGCTCCAGCAGTTTTGTGAGGTGTCAGAGCACAAGCCAGATTACAGAGATTGAAAGAATTTATGGGAAAAGAGAAAGTAGAAACACAAATGTCAAAAAGGTTTTAACAAAGCGTGTCTCCTTTAGAGCCCTTGAAATGGAAGAAAACTCACCATATGACCAAAGGCTTATGGTTGAAGAGAGGATTAGCAGAGATCAAAATATGTTTAAATACTAATGGGGAAGAGCAATTGCAAAGGCAAGACGTGAAATACAGTGAAAAATCAATTCATTTACATGAAGAGATAGATGTGGGTCCAGAATACAAAAGAGATCATCTTAGACAAATATTTTATTCTACATTTTCTTTTGTGAGTGGGAAAAGACAGGAAACATGATGATACATGGAGATAGAGTGATAAAATGTTGAGGTGGTTTCAGCTGCTGCTAAGTATGATAGTAAAAACATTAAATATTTATATGACACTTATGTACCCTCCATGTTTCTAAATTATATATATTTTATATATTTAAAATTTACAAATATATGAAATATGTTTTATATATAAACTCTCTATATACATACACTGATTTTCTGTATAAAAATGATCTCTTCAGAATTATGTTGTTTACATGTAAAGGTATAATAGGGTGGAGGTACATTATAGGATAGGGAGTAGAAAGACAAGAGACAATCTGAAATAATCACTACAGAAAATTACCAGAAAGTATTAAGTGCACAAATGGAAGTGGGCAACAGCAATATGTGAGGGCATGAACTTTGCTGATCAGAAGATTTTATTTGCCCTTCCTCAGGAACTCCTGTGGGGAAAAAAAAAGTTCAATAAGAGAGCTTTCTCATGTTGGAGTTTTCCAGGCAGATGCAACAGAAGAACTAGAAGGCAAAAGGAAATAAAGCCAGAAGTGTCCTGAAAGACATCCACATTTTAAAGGAAGATGTTAAATTGTCCCTGGTTGCTGATGACATGATTTTATGTAGAGAAAACCTTAAAGAGTCCACCAAAAAACTGTTAGCACTGATAAGAAAATTCAATAAAATTGAAGGATATAAAATCAATATACAAAAATCAGTAGCATTTCTATACACTAACAAGGAACTATCTAAAAAACATATTAGAAAAAAATCACTCGCTAGAACAGCTAGAAAAAAAATTTAGATATAAATTTAACTAAAAGGTGCAAGATCTGTACATTGAAAATCATAAACAATAGTAAAATAAATGAAAGAAAACACAAATAAATAGAAAGATATTCCATGTTCATGGATTGAGTTAATATTATTAAAATCTCCATACTACTCAAAGTTATTTACAAATTCAGTATAATCTCTGCCAAAATTCCAATGACATTTCTTTCACAGATATATAAAAATAATCCTACCATTTGAACAGAGCCACAAAACATCCAGAATAGCCATAGCAATCTTGAGAGAAAAGAACAAAGTTGGAAACATCACACTACCTGACTTCAAAATATACCATAAAGCTATAGCAATCAAAACAGCACAGTACTGGTATACGAACAAACACGTAGACCAAGGAAACAGAATAAACAGCCAGAAAGAAACCAAAACATTTACAGTCAATTGATTTTTAGCAAAGGTGTCAAGAACACAAAATGGAGATGGGCCAGTCTCTTCAATAAATGAAGGTGGGACAACTAAATATCCATATGCAGAATAATGAAATTGGACCCTTATGCCATGTACAGAAATAACTCAAAATGGATTAAGGACCTAAATGCTGGGGCTGAAACTGTAAACTTACTGGAGGAAAACACAAAAGAAAAGCTCCATTATATTGGTTTGGGCAATATTTTTTGGGGGGAATACGAACCCAAACGCACAGGCAATGAAAGCAAAAATAGAAAAAGAGGATTTATCAGGCTGAAAGCTTCTGCACATCCAAGAAAAAATACTGAGTAAAGAAACAACCTACAGAATGGGAGAAAGTATTTGCTAACCAGGTATCTTATAAGGGGTTTATATCCAAGATATATGCAGAACTAAAATAACTCAGTAAGTAAACAAATAAACTGATAAATAAATGGGCAAAAGAATGAAATAGTTCTCAGAAGAAGACATACAAAGGGTCAACAGTTCTATTTAAAAATGCACACGATCATTAACGATCAAAGAAATTCTAATTAAACCACAATAACACCTCATGTACTTTAAAATGGCTGTTATCAAAAAGACAAAAGATGACAAATGCTAAAGAGGATATGGAGAAAAGGGAATCTTTGCACACTGTTGGAAGGAATGTAAATTTATACAGTTATTTTGAAAAGCAGTATGGAGTTTCCTCAAAAAATGAAAAAGAAAACTACCATGCAATCTAGCAATCCCACTATTGGTTATATTCATATATTCAAAGGAAATTATATAAATATGTCATACAGATATCTGTCTGCTCCCATGTTCACTGCAGGATTTTTCATAATTGCTGAGATGTGGATACAACCTACGTGTTCATTATCAGATGAATGGATAAAGAAAATGTGGTACACATACACAGTGAAATACTATTCAGCCTAAAAAAAGAAAAGAAAAAATCCTGTCATTTGTGACAAGAATGAACCTAGAAAATATTATATGAAGTGGAATGATCAAGGCTCAAAAGGAGAATTACAGCATGATCTCACTTACATGCACTAGGTACAAAAGGCTGAACTAATAGAAGAAGAGAGTTGAATAGTGGTTAGTTACCAGAGGCTGGGGCAAAAAGAGGGATGGCCATGTGATAGAAAATTAAAAAAGACTCCAAGGAATAAGTTCAAGAGATCTATTGTATAACATGGTGACTATAGTTAATAGTAATGCATTGTATTCATGAAAATCGTGAACAGAGTAGATTTTGAGTGTTCTCATCACAGAAAAAAACTAAGTAGGTGAGTTAATGTATATGCTAATTAGTTTGATTCAGCAATCCCACAATGCTTACCTATTTAAAAGCAACATATTTTACAAAATAAATATACACAATTGTTGTCAATTACAAATTGAATTTTCAAGAAAGTGACAGCAGAATGGAAGAAAGGATGGTTCTTACTGAGGTCAAGGACAAGGTAAACTGGTAAAAGCAAAGGAAAACTGGGAGAATGTGAAATACCTCGACTGAGACATTTAATGTAACATTTCAGTTTGGAGAAGTTCATGATGACAAGAACAAAGATGTGGCTATGATGGTTAATATTAGATGTCAACTTGACTGTATTGAGAGATGTCTAGATGGCTGATAAAGTATTGTTTCTGGGTGTTTCTGTGAGGGTGTTTCCAGATGAGATTTACATGTGAGTCAGTGGAATGGGAGAGGAAGACCTGCCTGCAATGTGGGCAGGCACCATCCAATCAGCTGCTGGTACCATTAGAAAAAAAGTAGATGAAAAAAGGGGCATTCAGTTTGCTTGCTCCTTTCTTTCTCTCTCCCTTTCCTGGAGCAGTACACCCTTTCCTCCTCCTGCTTTTGGTCATCAGACATTAGACACCAGGTTCTGCGGCCATTGGACTGGGACTTTCACCAGAGAAACACCCCACCACCACATACATACCACACAGGGGTTCTCAGGCCTTTGACCTCAGACTGGAGCCACACACAAAGATGAGGCTATGATGGTTAATATTAGGTGTTAATATTAGATCCTTGGTTTTCAGGCTTTCAGATTTGGGCTGAGTCATGCCACCACCCTCCCTGGGAGCCATATTAACAGCATTCTCTAGCTTGCAGGCAGCCTCTCGCGGGACTTCACCTAGGTAATCATGTGAGTCAATTCTTTCTAATGAACTCCCTTTAATATTCGTATATACACATGAATGTATCTCCTATTAGTTCCATCCCTCTGGAGAGCCCTAATACAAATGCTAAAGTAGAGCTAAAATGTTAAAATGTAGGTAATTAGAGCTAAGGAGGTCAGAAAAGTAAACTAAAATATACTCTAAAATTTGAAATCACCCCAGATTATAACACCTTGGAGTCAAAAGAAGGACTACCAGTAAGATTCTGTAAAGGGATTTGTGAAGAATGGGAGCAGATAGAGTAGAAGCCTTAGTGCTACAATGAACAGAATTAAGTCATGGCTCAAGTTAGTCAAATTAATCTACCAATTTTTGAGTTCAGAATCAAACAAAAACACATTTTTTATTGTGTTCCTCACAGAAAAAGCTATTTATTCATTACTTCTTTTGTTTTGCACTAATTTATACTGACAAATAGTCTTTGCCATACTGTTTTCTCCTTCCAGCAAGAGTCCGAAATGTATAGAATAATAATGCAATAATAAAAGCAAAAAAAGATGTATCAATTTTCAGCACATTCAAAGAGTTGTACATGTATTAATCCAATTATATTCCTCTAAACCTTATGAAGTAGATTAGATCATTAGGTCTAATCTGCTCATGAAAAACGGAGAAGTTATGTAACTTGCCTGAAGTTGAACAGTTAAAATTAGTAGCTCTCTCATCTGAACAGGCAGGCAAACTCCAGTTAGCATCAGCATGGGTTCTCATCACATGTATCTAGTAAGAGGTGAACGTTGCTCAGAAGCGTCTTCTTCATCAGTCAGAATTAATTAGTCTTGCACTCTGGGGTAATCACCAAAAATTATCCCTTCCTCTGTCATGAGATACTAGTCATAAAAAGTTTGCCCCAGTTTCCTAGGGTATCACTTCTACCTTTGGGGCAAGATTAACCTGTGCATGCGTGAAATGGCACTACATTTTGCCTGCACAGTTTATGCCAGTATTCTAGCCCCATAGTTTACCTGTAATTCTACATTCAGTATGTAGTACTGAATGTAAATCTACATTCAAATTCCGAGTATGGTTGTGCCTAAGCAGATTGATCTTTAGGAAGAATGACAATATTCACTGCCTGAAATCTCCACTGTCTCAATCTGACTAGTGGATTGGAAACTGTGATTATGACAGGCCACATTATAGACTGCTGGCCACACCCTTCATAGGGATAGAGCACCACAGACCAGAAACTCTCAAATCGTATCATGCTGATTTTAATTATTTTAATCAAACAGCATATTTTAAACGAGTGTCTCATTCGCACCAGTTTTGTTAGAATCCTCTTTTAACTTTCTTATCTTTACATTGAAGTCATCCTTCAATCTAAATACCTCAAAATCAGCCTATTTGTCCACCACAAACTGCAAAGCAAGCAAGAAGGCAAGTCACATTAAGAGTGACAGTCCTATTGTTAGATAAGCAATAGTATATATTTTACATAAGAAAGAACAATATCAAAGGAAACAGGAAGTGGCAGATTGCAACATGAAATTAAAGACCTAACAGAATAGATGTTTTTCTTTCCCTTTGGTGAGGCACCAGCCTTCTCATATTAAATGTTAAAGGTTACATACACAATGAAACAGAAAGCAAATGGAAGAGAGCATCACTTAGTGCTTTTTAACAAACATCAATGAACTGGGTTATATTAACTTTAAAATATTTTTTAATAAAAAATATACCTCACCCATGGGAAATTACAAAAGACATCATAGTGATTCTACGCTTTGTGATATTTGTTGTGATCAAAAAGGGAAGCTGACATTTTAGAAGGAAAGCAGATAATCAACTGTCTAGGTCAAAGAAGACATTCACTTAACACATTGCTTTATTTTTCGATTTTCTCACAGATAAGCAAGAAAGTGTTCATCAGACTTTAATTTTTACAGGATTAGTATGTTTGCTCCTCAGCTCATCAGCTTCCAGGAATGGACGAACTTGATATTTTTCCTGCTATCTTATCTGCTGAGTATATAAAATACCATAAACCTCTTCTGACACCTTCAGAAAATTTGCAGCAAGATAAAGGACCACACATCAGATACGGTTAGCCATAGGACCAAGTCTCAAAGGGCATCTCTCCTTTGCTGAAAAAGATTTTGGATAGGCAAACATAAATTTATATTAAAGTTTACCACAGTATTCTGTCACACTACCATTTGGGGTTAGGAATAAGCCTCTTTACTATCTACATAAGAAAAGAGTTTTATAGTTTATAAGGAAAACATTAATGTCACCTGACCATTCTAATAGATCCCTAAAATATTTTTTTCTGTTAGACTTAGAAAAAAAAAAAATCTTAGAATGATGTGATACCCCAAATATGAACCATAACATGTTTTTAAAATACCTACAGTTATTATGACTAATTGAGCTCATGAGTTAGCATCTTTTAATTCTACAACAAATGTGGACACCAAAAATGATATAATAATGACAACTTCTATTGCAACTGAGCAACAAAATCAAAGGGTTGTTCAAGATATAGCAATTCAAATATGTAGTATTACAAAGGAATTAATGATACATGTAAGGAGTTGATCGACTAAGGTAGAGTTGAGGACAGTTAACTTCATATAATCATTAATCCCTTGGAATTGTTTTTGTTATTGCCTCCAAATATTGAAATGGAGAAATAATGCAGTGATATGAGTTCTTTTATAGCAAAATTGATAGTTTTAACAGTAATTATCAAATTTCTGTTGGAGTGTTTCCCATGTTAACTTTCTTAAGTGGGTTAACTAACAAGCCTTTCTCATCTTAGTCATATAAAACATACAAAATATGTATGGTTGTCCAACATAAATAACAGAAACGAATTAGCCAGTAGGTTAACTGCATGAATTTCATAAACTGTAGAGTAACCCAAGATTATATCCAAACTTTGACAACTCTCAGTTGTTTGACCTCGGAAACATTACACCTTGAATTTAGTTCCTCAACCATGTAACGAGTAAATCCCCAAAATAA
>NW_022295282.1:0-1161 GCF_002776525.5 Piliocolobus tephrosceles
TAATGGTTGAACTAGTTTACAATCCCACCAACAGTGTAAAAGTGTTCCTATTTCTCCACATCCTCTCCAACACCTGTTGTTTCCTGATTTTTTAATGATTGCCATTCTAACTGGTGTGAGATGGTATCTCATTGTGGTTTTGATTTGCATTTCTCTGATGGCGAGTGATGATGAGCATTTTTTCATGTGTCTGTTGGCTGTATGAATGTCTTCTTTTGAGAAATGTCTGTTCATATCCTTTCCCCACTTTTTGATGGGGTTGTTTGTTTTTTTCTTGTATATTTGTTTGAGTTCTTTGTAGATTCTGGAAATTAGCCCTTTGTCAGATGAGTAGATTGCAAAAATTTTCTCCCATTCTGTAGGTTGTCTGTTCACTCTGATGGTAGTTTCTTTTGCTGTGCAGAAGCTCTTTAGTTTAATGAGATCCCATTTGTCAATTTTGGCTTTTGCTGCCGTTGCTTTTGGTGTTTTAGACATGAAGTCCTGGCCCATGCCTATGTCCTGAATGGTACTACCTAGATTTTCTTCTAGGGTTTTTATGGTATTCGGTCTAACATTTAAGTCTCTAATCCATCTTGAATTAATCTTCGTATAAGGAGTAAGGAAAGGATCCAGTTTCAGCTTTCTACTCATGGCTAGCCAATTTTCCCAGCACCATTTATTAAATAGGGAATCCTTTCCCCATTTCTTGTTTTTGTCAGGTTTGTCAAAGATCAGATGGTTGTAGATGTGTGGCATTATTTCTGAGGGCTCCGTTCTGTTCCATTGGTCTATATCTCTGTTTTGGTACCAGTACCATTATGGAAAACAGTATGGCAATTCCTCAAGGATCTAGAACTAGATGTACCATATGACCCAGCCATCCCACTACTGGGTATATACCCAAAGGATTATAAATTATTCTACTACAAAGACACATGCACACGTATGTTTATTGCGGCACTATTCACAATAGCAAAGACTTGGAATCAACCCAAATGTCCATCTGTGACAGACTGGATTAAGAAAATGTCTCACATATACACCATGGAATACTATGCAGCCATAAAAAAGGATGAGTTTGCGTCCTTTGTAGGGACATGGATGCAGCTGGAAACCATCATTCTTAGCAAACTATCACAAGAAGAGAAAACCAAACACCGCATGTTCTCACTCATAGGT
>NW_022295284.1:0-9558 GCF_002776525.5 Piliocolobus tephrosceles
AAAGGTGGATGTGGTCACCTTCCCAGCTAGGCTGAGGGATTCTTAGTCGGCCTAGGAAATCCAGCTAGTCCTGTCTCTCACTGTGAGGGTGACATTGCCCCCTCAGTGGGTCTGGCATGTGGGACTGACACCCCAGTAGGTCTGGAGGCAAAGCTTTAAGCCAAAGAGGATTACCTGAGTCTCAAGATCTCACAGAACTTCCCTTGCTAGGTTTTGGGCTTGCTTGGGACCTGTCACCTTATCCTCCTTCCCTGTTTCTCCCTTTTGGAATGGGAATGTCTGTAGACCCTCCGTGCGTCCCATCATTGTATTTTGGAAGCAAATACTTTGGTTTCTTTTACAGGTTTGCAGCTGGAGAGGAATTTTGCTTCAGGGTGAGTCTCACCCATACCTGATTTAGATGATCTTTAGATGAGACTTTTGGCTTTAGACTTTAGAATTCATGCTGGAATGAGTTAAGATTTGGGAGGATGTTTGGATGGAATTGAATGTATTTTTTATGTGAGAAGCACATGAATTGTCAGAAGCAGTCAGGTGTTGGAAAGCAATGGACTGAATGTTTGTGTTTTCCTGTCTTAGTCCATTTTCTGTTGCTTATAACAGAATACCAGAAATTGGGTAATTTTAAAGGAAATGAATTTCTTTCTTACAGTTGTGGGGGCTGACGAAGTCCAAGGTCAAGGGACTACATCTGGTGGGGGCCTTTTTGCTGGTGAGGACTCTGAAGAGTCCTGAGACAATGCAGGGCATCACTTGGCAAGGGGCTGAGTGTGCTAGCTCAGATCCTTCCTCCTCCCTCCTCTTCCTCTTCTTCCTTCCTTTCTTTTCTTTTTTTTTTTTTTTTTTTTTAGTCAGAGTTTTGCTTTGTTGCCCAGTCTGGAGTTCAGTGGTGTGATCTAAGTTCCCTGCAGCCTCCATCTCCTGGGTTCAAGAGATTCTCCTGCCTCAGCCACCTGAGTAGCCGGGATTACAGGCATGTGGCACCATGCCTGGCTAATTTTTGTATTTTGAGTAGAGATGGGGGTTTTGCCATGTTGCCCAGGCTGGTCTCGAACTCCTGACCTCAAGGAATCTGCCCACCTCAGCCTCCCAAGGTGCTGGGATTATAGGCATGAGCTACTGTTCCCAGCCTTGAAGTACTTTCTAAAATGCTTAGATATTAGAGCTGGAAGGGCCCCTAGAGATCATCTGTGTCAGGGAGGACAAACACTTTCTCTCACATCTTTATTCCTCACACCCATGCTCAGGGCAGACATTGATATTTTGACTCAACCTGAAGATTTTTCTCATCCCTCACTCGGGACAGCTATTAAGCAGCCACCAGAGTTAGCACTTGGGGTTAGATTGTTTTAAAATATAACCAAGAATCTTTAAAAATTGAGGTATGGTGAGCCCAGCAGATCAGGAGGCAACTGCCATTGAAAAGATAGTCTGTTACCCACAGTTCTCATGAGGAGGGGGCTTGCCAAGCCATGGCCATGCAAGGGCCACATGGGAGGCACCAGGGTCAGTCAGGAGTCAGGAGTGAGGAGAAAGCATGGGCCAGAGTCTTTATTGTAGGTTTTGTGGGAAGGAATGGATGAAACAGGATTGGCAAGCTGAGAAACCTTAGGACTGGATAGTTTGAATGATTTTGGTGGGCTACAGGGTGGCCCCTAGTTGTTCAGTACCTGGCCCTGGAGGGAGAATATTGGCTGGTGTGTGAGAGTTAGAAAAAGGAGATGGTTTGGGTATGGTCTCATGATTGTTGGTTTGTATATCAAAAGCACTCTCAGAGTCAAGTTCTGTAGGAATTAGCCCTGGGAGGGACAGTCTCTTCAAGATTAGCAAGGCCCCAAGATGTCAAAGCATCATGAAATACAGAAAATTAAAAAACACGATTAATATACATATCCATCCCCAGTCCTGATAACTGTAACACCTTCCTAACAAAAGTGGAAACCTGGGCCGGGCGTCATGGCTCACGCCTGTAATCTCAGCACTTTGGGAGTCCGAGGCAGGCGGATCACCTTAGGTCAGGAGTTCGAGACCATCCTGGCCAACGTGGTGAAACCCCATCTCTACTAAAAAAAAAAAAAAAAAAAAAAATTAGCTGGGCCTGGTGGCACATGTCTGTAATCCCAGCTACTCAGGAGGCTGAGACGGGAGAATTGCTTGAACCCAGGAGGCAGAGATTGCAGTGAGCCGAGATCACGCCATTGTACCCCAGCCTGGGTGACAGAGCGAGACTCTTATCTCAAAAAACAAAACAAAGCCAAGTGGAAACCTGAAACAGATGAATAAAGTGATTTGTACAAAGTGAGGCAGCCAGTTAGTGGCAGAGACCTCTAAGTGTCTCAACTCAGTCCATCTCTTTGTCACTTTTTCTATAGCAAGCTAGCTCCTTCTCCTGCTCCATCTCACTAATTGCTAGTAGATCAGTGTTCTTAGGATGGTATGTCATTCTGTGCATAATGCGCAGAAAGTGCCTTGCAAAAGCCAAAGTAGCTTTGATGTGACTTCAAAAACAAAACTGCTGTTTCCCAGTGAAGAATGATCTTTTTTTTTTTTTTTTTTTGAGACGGAGTCTCGCTCTGTTGCCCAGGCTGGAGTGCAGTGGCCGGATCTCAGCTCACTGCAAGCTCCGCCTCCCGGGTTCCCGCCATTCTCCTGTCTCAGCCTCCCATGTAGCTGGGACTACAGGCACCCGCCACCTCGCCCGGCTAGTTTTTTGTATTTTTTAGTAGAGACGGGGTTTCACTGTGTTAGCCAGGATGGTCTCGATCTCCTGACCTCGTGATCTGCCCGTCTCGGCCTCCCAAAGTGCTGGAATTACAGGCTTGAGCCACCGTGCCCGGCCTAGAAGAAGAATGATCTTAAAAGGCTGCCAAAGCATGCCCTTCATGTCAGAAATGTCTACCATTGCTTTTCATGCATGTCTCTGCCACTGTACAAACTATATCTTTTGTTCTAATAAAATAATTTAATAATAAATATTGCAGAAACTGCTTTAAATCTCTTATACTAATTATATTAATTGACTTAATCTTCTCAGCAACCCTCTGAGGTATGCACTGGTATTATCACCATTTTATTTTATTTAATTTCAAGACAGAGTCTCACTCTGTCACCCAGGCTGGAGTGCAATGGCACGATTTCCACACACTGCAGCCTCCTCTTCCTGGGCCCAAGTGATCTTCCCACCTCAGTCCCCCAAGTAGCTGAGACTACAGGTGTGCACCACCACACCCAGCTAATTTTCGTATTTTTTGTAGAGATGGGATTTTGCCATGTTGCCCAGGCTGGTCTTGAACTCCTGATCTTAAGCAATCCGCCTGCCTCTACCTTTCAAAGTGTTGAGATTACAGGCATGAACCACCACGCCCAGCTCATATCCCCATTTTAAAGATGAGGAAAGTGCAGCACAGAGACATTCAGTAACTGGCACAGCTAGTAAGTGGCACAACTGGAATTCAAATCCAAGCTAACTCCAGAGTCCCCCTCTTTACCACCACACACTGCCAACAGAAATGTTGTTCTAACTGCAAAGAAATTGCTCACTTTTTGATTTAAGAAAAAGAGATGATCAAGAGAATGAGATGATAGCCAGGTGTGGTAGTGTGCACCTGTAATCCCATCTACTCGGAAGTTGAGGCAGGAGAATTGCTTGAACCCAGGAGGCAGAGGTTGCAGTGAGCCGAGATTGCACCACTGCACTCCAGCCTGGGTGACAGAGTGAGAGACTCCGTTCCCCCCTCCCCACAAAAAAGTGAATGAAATGACAAGCCACAATATTTGCAAGAGGTATCTGATAAATGACTATTATCCAAAATTGCAAAGAACTCTTAAAACTCAACAGTAAGAAAATGAGCAACCTGATTAAAAAATGGGCAAAAGGCCTGAATAGACACCTCACCAAAGAAGGTGGACAGATGGCAAATAAGCATATGAAGATGCCCAACATCATATGTCATTAGAGACTTGCAAATTAAAGCAACAGTGAGGTCAGGCACCGTGCCTCATGCCTCTAATCCCAGCACTTTGGGAGGCCGAGGCAGGTGGATCACCTGAGGTCGGGAGTTTGAGACCAACCTGACCAACACTAGAGAAACGCTGTCTCTACTAAAAATACAAAATTAGCTGGGTGTGGCGGTGCATGCCTGTAATCCCAGCTACTCGGGAGGCTGAGGCAGGAGAATCGTTTGAACCTGGGAGGTGGAGGTTGTGGTGAGCTGAGATCGCACCATTGCACTCCAGCCTGGGCAACAAGAGCGAAAATCTATCTCTAAATAAATAAATAAATAAATAAAATAAAACAACAGCCAGATGCCACTACACACCTATTAGAATGGTGAAAACCCAGCCGGCATGGTGGCTCAAGCCTGTAATCCCAGCACTTTGGGAGGCCGAGACGGGTGGATCACGAGGTCAGGAGATCGAGACCATCCTGGCTAACACGGTGAAACCCCGTCTCTACTAAAAAATACAAAAAACTAGCCGGGCGAGGTGGCGGGCGCCTTTAGTCCCAGCTACTCAGGAGACTGAGGCAGGAGAATGGCGTAAACCCGGGAGGCGGAACTTGCAGTGAGCTGAGGTCCGGCCACTGCACCCCAGCCTGGGCGACAGAGCAAGACTCCGTCTCAAAAAAAAAAAAAAAAAGAATGGTGAAAACCCAACACACTGACAACACCAAATGCTGTCGAGGATGTGGAGCAACAGAAACTGTCATTCCTGGGAATGCAAAATGGCACAGCTACTTTGGAAGACAGTTTGGTGGCTTCTTACAAAACTAAACATACTCTAC
Source organism: Piliocolobus tephrosceles (assembly GCF_002776525.5). NCBI lineage: Eukaryota > Metazoa > Chordata > Mammalia > Primates > Cercopithecidae > Piliocolobus > Piliocolobus tephrosceles. The sequence goes on from NW_022295284.1 coordinate 4,784, forward strand.
CATCCAGCAATTGCATTCCTTGATATTTACCCAAATGACTTGAAAACTTATGTCCCCACGTAAATCTACACACAGTAATGTTTATAGCAGCTTTTTTTTTTTTTTTTAAAAAAGACGGAGTCTCGCTCTGTCACCCAGGCTGGAGTGCAGTGGTGCAATCTTGGCTTACGGCAAGCTCCGCCTCCCGGGTTCATGCGTTTGTAGCAGCTTTATTCATAATTGCGAAAACATGGAAGCAACCGAAATGTCCTTTAGTAGATGAGTGGATAAATAAACTGGTACATCCAGATAGTGGAATATTATGCAGTGAGAAAAAGAACTGAGCTACCAAGCCATAAAAAGACATGGAAGAGGCCAAGCGTGGTGGCTCAATGCCTGTAATCCTAGCACTTTGGGAAGTGGAGGCGGGTGGATCACTTGAGGTCAGGAGTTTGAGACCAGCCTGGCCAACATGGTGAAACCCCATGTCTCCTAAAAATGAGTTGGGCGTGGTAGCGCACGCCTGTAATCCCAGCTACTCAGGAAGCCGAGGCAGGAGAGAATCGCTTGAACCCAGGAGGCAGGGGTTGCAGTGAGCCAAGATCACTCTATTGCACTCCAGCCTGGGTGACAGAGCGAGACTCTGTCTCAGGAAAAAAAAAAAAAAAATGGAGGAAACTTAAATGCATATTACTAAGTGATACGGTTTGGCTGTGTCCCCACCCAAATCTCATCTTGAATTATGGCTCCCATAATTCCCACGTGTTGTGGGAGAGACCCAGTGGGAGATAACTGAATCATGGGGGTCAGTTTCCCTCATATTGTTCTCATGGTAGTGAATAAGTCTCACAAAATCTGATGGTTTCGTAAGGGAAAAACCCTTTTGCTTGGTACACATTCTCTTTTATCTGCCACCATGTAAAACATGCCTTTCACCTTCCACCATGATTGTGAGGCCTCCCCAGCCACGTGGAACTGTGAGTCCATTAAACCTCTTTATAAATTACGCAGTCTTGGGTATGTCTTTATCAGCAGCATGAGAACAGACTAATATACTAAGTGTAAGAAGCCAATCTGAAAAGGCTACATACTGTATGATTCCAACTGGAATCATTTTCCATGACATTCTGGAAAAGGCAAAACTATGGAGGCAGTAAAAAGATGAGTGGTTTACAGGAGTTGGGGGGAAGGAGAGAGAAATAAGTGGAGCACAGAGGATTTTTAGGGCAGTGAAACTACTCTGTATGATACCGCAATGATGGATATGTGTCATTGTATCTTTGTCAAAACCCATAAAATGTACAACACAAGAGTGAATCATAATATAAACTATGGACTTTGGGTGACGATGTGTCAATTGCAAGGTTCATCAGTTGCAACAACTGTAAGGCTGTGGTTAGGGGTGGTGATAGTGACAGAGGTTGTGGGTGTGTAGGGGCAGGAGTTATCTGGGAAATTTCTGCACTTTCTGCTCAATTTTGCCATGAACCTAAAACTGCTCTAAAAAATAAAGTCTTAAAAGAAAGATGAAATTTCAAAACAATGATTCCAAAGTCATTTTGGGCGTATTGGCATCCTGAGATTATAAACAAGATTATGATTTTTTTTTTTTTTTTTTTGAGACGGAGTCTCGCTCTGTCGCCCAGACTGGAGTGCGGTGGCGCGATCTCAGCTCACTGCAAGCTCCGCCTCCCAGGTTCACACCATTCTCCTGCCTCAGCCTTCCGAGTAGCTGGGACTACAGGCGCCCGCCACCACACCCGGCTAATTTTTTGTATTTTTAGTAGAGATGGGGTTTCACCATGTTAGCCAAGATGGTCTCGATCTCCTGACCTCGTGATCCACCTGTCTTAGCCTCCCAAAGTGCTGGGATTACAGGTGTGAGCCACCCCGCCCGGCCAAGATTATGATTATAAACGAGGTCATGGTTATGATCAGAGGAAACTGTATGCTTTGTAGCAAACTGTTTCCTTGAAAAATTTCTGAACTGTACATTTGTGAGCATTAATTAAGCTGAATGGATACAGTATAAAAACACTGTCCACCAGCTCTTTCCAAATGTGGAGTAGTTAATGGGTAAAAAGGAAGCCACTACTCTTTGTCTTCATCCACTTCTGAGAGAGAAGAGCAATACTTAAATTGTCTTTGATGGTATTTGTTTAACACCATTAATTCTTTTTTTTTTTTTCTGAGACGGAGTCTCGCTCTGTCGCCCGGGCTGGAGTGCAGTGGCCGAATCTCAGCTCACTGCAAGCTCCGCCTCCTGGGTTTATGCCATTCTCCTGCCTCAGCCTCCCAAGTAGCTGGGACTACAGGCGCCCGCCACCTTGCCCGGCTCGTTTTCTGTATTTTTTAGTAGAGACGGGGTTTCACCGTGTTAGCCAGGATGGTCTCGATCTCCTGACCTCGTGATCCGCCCGTCTCAGCCTCCCAAAGTGCTGGGATTACAGGCTTGAGCCACCGCGCCCGGCCTAACACCATTAATTCTTGTCATGCACTGTTTTTCTCTTTCATTTCTCAGCATGGGAAAAAAGGTAGAACAAAGAGAACCCCAGGCCTGGCCCTGTGAGTCTTCTTGGACTTCTGTTAAATCACTGGCTTTCTAATTGGGCGACAGCTGGGGAGGATCCCCGCTGCTCCCCAGGGTTTCCTGAGGCCGCATGCAGCCTTTCCCCCCAACCCTGTAAGGGAGAGGAAATGGCATAAATCTATCCAAGCTGAGGCTAAGTGCTCTCTAACCAGAAACTGCATCTGTTAGCTCATGTCAGAGTGACCTGAAAGTTGCCTCTTGGCAACGCCTGGGCGATAGAAGAGACTCCTGCTGCCACCCTCTGGGTAAAATGAATAACTGAAGTAGATATTTGAAATCAGAAGGGAAAACATATTGGGATCTTGTTGACAATTCATCCTTTCTATCCATTCCTTTATTTTATTTTTATTTTTAATCTTTATATTTATTAATTTTGTACTTGGTTTAGCTCATGATTTCGTTGTTTTATTTTTTTGGGACAGGCTTTCACTCTGTGACCCAGGCTGGAGTGCAGTGGCATGATCTCAGCTCACTGCAGCCTCGACCTCCTTGGCTCAGGCAATCCTCCCATCTCAGCCTCCTAAGTAGCTGGGACCATGGGCATGAGCCACCACACCCAGATAATTTTATTTATTTTTGGTAGTGATGAGGGCTCCCTATGTTGCCCAGAGTGGTCTTGAACTCATGGAATGAGGCGATCCACTTCAGCCTCCTGAGTAGCTGAGACTACAGGTGTAGGCCACCACATGTGGCTAATTTTTGTAATTTTAGTAGGGACGGAATCTCACTATGTTGCCCAGGCTACATCTTGAACTCCTGGGCTCAAGCAATCCACCTGCCTCGGCCTCCCAAAGTGCTGGGATTACAGGCATGAACCACACCATGCCTGGCCTCTATCAGTTCCTTTACTAGCAATTGACATACGTTTGGAATCTTCCCTATAGAAATAGCATGCATTATAGGTACTTCATCAGCCACCGACTTCTACTGCATACTTGGTTGTAGTTCCCAATGATTCCAAAGACATGAGAGATTGTTTTTAAAAAAATATGTATTAAATACCTGTTGCACTTGGCAGCTTGCCAGGTAATGTGTAAGGATAATCAAACCTGCCTGGCCTCTCCTCTCCAGAAATGTATCATTGCAGAGGGGCACAGGGATGAAAAGACATCTGTTTGGCCAAATCCAACGTGTATTAGTGTTAAATAAAAACACTCAAAAACATTTTTAAAAGAAGAGCACAGGTGCAAGAAAAAGCAGAGTCGGAATGAACCAATACAGAAGTGGAAAGCTACTTCCCTTTAACATATTCCAGCCACAGATGTGTACATTTTGGGAACAGTGTTAAGAAAGAGTAGAAAGCAAAGAATGGGGCCGGGTGAGGTGGCTCACAGCTGTAATCCCAGCTGTGAGAAAAACGGTGTGAAACCCTATCTCTACTAAAAATACAAAAATTGGCCGGGCACGGAGGCTCATGTATGTAATTCCAGCACTTCGGGAGGCCAAGATGGGTGGATCACAAGGTTAGGAGTTCAAGACCAGCCTGGCCAACATGGTGAAACCCCATCTCTGCTAAAAATACAAAAATTGGCCGGGTGCGGTGACTCAAGCTTGTAATCCCAGCACTTTGGGAGGCTGAGACGGGCAGATCACGAGGTCAAGAGATCGAGACCATCCTGGCTAACACGGTGAAACCCCGTCTCTACTAAAAAAATACAAAAAACTAGCTGGGCGAGGTGGCGGGCGCCTGTAGTCACAGCTACTCGGGAGGCTGAGGCAGAATGGCGTAAGGAGGCGGAGCTTGCAGTGAGCTGAGATCCGGCCACTGCGCTCCAGTCTGGGCGACAGAGGGAGACTCTGTCTCAAAAAAAAAAAAAAAAAAAAAAAATTTTGGCCGGACGTGGTGGCTCACGCCTGTAATCCCAGCACTTTGGGAGGCCGAGGCAGGTGGATCATGAGGTCAGGAGATCGAGACCATGCTGGCTAACACGGTGAAACCCCGTCTCTACTAAAATTACAAAAAATTAGCCGGGCGCGGTGGCGGGTGCCTGTAGTCCCAGCTACTCCGGAGGCTGAGGCAGGAGAATGGTGTGAACCCGGGAGGTGGAGCTTGCAGTGAGCCGAGATCGCGCCACTGCACTTCAGCCTGGGAGACAGCGAGACTCCATCTCAAAAATAAAATAAAATAAATACAAAAATTAACCAGGCATGGTGGCAGGTGCCTGTAATCCCAGCTACTTGGGAGGCTGAGGCAGGAGAATTGCTT
>NW_022295287.1:0-6910 GCF_002776525.5 Piliocolobus tephrosceles
AAGGAGGGAGCAGGCACTCTAGGCTGGGAGGGTCAGGACACCTTCATAGGGGAGGGAGCATTTGAGCCAAGACCTGAAAAGTGAATAGGATTCAGATAGGGAGACAGTGGGCAGTGGGAAGGAGATGGTATTGGAAGCCAGGTTCCGTGGCAGGCAGGGGGAATAGTTTGCCACAAAGCCCCGAGTGGGTAGTGTACCAAGCCAGGAGCACTTTAAAGATGCTCCCCAGCAACTTTCCGTCACGACTCACAGCAGCATTATCTCTACCGCTTCACTAACATGTGGCTCGAGGGGGAAAAATCATCCTCCCTTATCTCACTGTCAGTCCTAAGCAAACAGATGAGGCCCAGGTAGCCAGGAGAGCGTGTTCATAGAGCTGTCCGGCACTGGATCCCACCCCCACCACCTGCGATTTCCGTAGGGCGTGAATCTCGGAATTGGGACCAGGTACAGCCGACATTCATTGGTTGCTGACTATGTATCTGGCACCCCATCTGCATCATCACCCTGGATGTTCACAAGCACCTTCTAGACCCGTATTCCACAGAGGAGGAAACTGAGGTTCAGAAAGGTCAAGCCACTTGCCCAAGGCAGTACAGCCAGTAAGAGGCACAACTGGGGTCTGAGCTCAGGTGTCCTCTGACCCCCAATCCCATGCCCTCAATGACTCTTGCTATCGAGTCAGGTCCCACTAGCTCACATGATTCCTGAGAACCAAACAGATGCTCTAATGGTGTTGTGTCTCTTTCCCATGTTAAGGCAGCCTAGCCACACCTGTTGTCTCCAGGAAACAAAAGCACAGGAACGTCAAAGAGAAGAAATCATGAAAAATATGCTATTAAAAGAAAATCACTTTCACTGCCCACCAGTCTTTGTGTTCCAAACCCCAAGGAGTGTTTTTATTCTATCCCCAGATCTTTCCCCAGAAGAGTGGCCACACATATAGGTTTTGCCTATTGTCCCAACCCAATGATTCCCAGTGTCCCATTCACTCCAAATGCTGCCCCCACATTCATTAGACAAGAAATTATGTGCTCACCTTACCTATGAAAAGGCAAAGAAACCTCACACATCAGGTCTTTGGCAACCCTGACACACAATGCTGAGTGAGGATCCACAGCTCTCCCAAGAGAGAGCGGGCTCCTGGAGGAAGAAATAAGGAATAAAGAGATGAGGAATATGATTTAGAGAGGATTCCTAGTACAACCCAGCTTGTCTGGAACTGGAGCGGTTGCAGAACAGGAGTGGAAGAATGCGTGGAACGCAGAGCTCGCCCTACTTGAGAGTGAGCAGCGTTGAGCACTTGCTCTGCCTCATACCAAAAGGGGAAATTCAGACACAGACACATGCATCCAGGGAAGAAAATGTGAAGTGGCATGGGGAGAAGTGGGCCATTTACAAGCCAAGGAAAGATCCCTGGAAGAGATTCTTCCCTCTTACTACTAAGAAGGAACCAAGCCAGCTGGCGCTTTGATTTGGACTTACAGCCTGTCTAAATGTAAATCATAAACTTCTGCTATTGATGCCACCATGTTTGTGGTACTTTGTCAGAATATCCCTATCAAACTACTAGCGATTCTGTGGCCAAGCAGTGGGATGATGTGATAAGGAACATCTGGAAGACTGGAAGAGGTTTTGGAATTAGGTAATGCATACAGGCTGGAAGCGTTTTGACATGCATGACACAAGAAGCCTAGAGTGTCTTTAGGAAACGGCGAGGGGAAATATGAACACCAAATGCAGTTGAAACGAGGGTTAAGAAAGAATTCTTTGCTGTAGAGAAAGGATCTCTGACTTAGAGAATACATGTATCATGATCACCAAAATGTTGCTAGCACTATGTGTATTAAAGGTGCTTGTGGTGTGTTTTCAGACGGAGACTAGGAAGAGGCTATTGGAAGCATGAGGAAAGGGGCTCCTAGTTTTACAGTGGCAAAGGTTTGGCCTGTATTGTGTTCTGAGTGTCTCTGAGTAAAGTAGAAATTCTAAGTGATGAACTTGCCCATGTGCTGATGTCTAGCGTTGGAGCTCAGGGCCCAATATCCCAAAATGAGGGCTTCAGAAGTAGTTTCAGGTGAAGAAGATTTTCTCTGACATTCTTGGTCCTCCTGTCTCTCAGTCCCATTCAGCCCCGGGGGCTAAACACAGAGACCAGAATCCCTCTTCCCAAAGGTGGGTCCTTGAAACCAGAAGCTCTTTTTCTAAAGATAGTCACAAAACCTAGAGACGGTATTGTAATGTTTTCCACATTTTCATGTAAAAACTGTCCATGAAGAAATGATCTAACCTATCTTGTTAGAATGGAAGTCACAAGACCCCCATTCCAGAGGGTGTCCTGCCCCATATCCGGGAGGAAGGACTGTGTGCTCGGATAGGCCAAGCAGATTCTAGATGGACAGGCCGTGCCGGGTTTCCCCGACTCCGTCTGTTAGCATGAGATCATAGCCTTTTTGTCTCATCATATTTCTACACAACTGTCCGTACTCCTTTGAGTCGAGGCATAAAAATAGATTGTTTCCCATGTATCTTCGGCTATTAACATTAAGGCTCCTGGGGATACACTTCGAATAAGCTGGTATGCCTTATGTCCTATGGATCTGCCTTTTGTTACTTGAGTTTTCAGCGACACTTAGGAGGACCAGGGGTCGTCTTGGCCAACACACTGACACACTGAGAAAAGTATTTAGGATTTAATCTGGTTACTCCTAGATGCGTATAGTAAATGGGAGAGAAGAGAGAGAGAGATTAGCCAATGAAGCACTGAGGAGAAGGAAACCAGCACTGGATGATTTAGAAGGTACTCAAAGTATGCCGATACCTGGTCCTGGAAACAGGTGCGAGGGTGTGCCTGGAAAACCATTAGCCTGAGAGGAGAGACATGTGTCTCACGGATCCAATCAACCATCTCTGCAGAAGTTAGGAATTCAGATAGGGGAGATATGAATTGTCACGGAAGATCTGTAGACAACTTCTTGTCTGATGGCCTGGACTCATGTGAATTCCATGGGAAGCCAACAATTTTTTGAGAAATTTATACCAGAAAAGTGTTGCCAGACTGGACTGAACGGGGACAAGGATGGCATGAAATGAAAGGAGGCTGTTAGTGTTCCTGGATTGTACCAGCAAGAAAGGAACTGACTGGGGTACACAGGTGTGACCAGTTCTTCATTTTCGAGACAGGGAAGAAGGACACCAAAGCTGGAATAGAGGGTGGCATGGCCGTCACTGTCCCCAAGAACCAGGGGCATGTTACTAGGGGACTGGGACATCTCTCTCTTGGTCCCAGAAACAGAGGTCACCTCCTAAGTTCCAGGCATTGGTCTCACCTCCTCGGTTTCAGAGGGATGGATGGGCTGAAGCAGCCCAGGCTGGGGGAAGAGCTCCCACCCCGCCGCCCAGGACTTAGGGTGTGAAGCTGTTAGCCCACTGGGCCTGAAGGACAGACCACTGAGCCCAAGCAGAATCTTTTCCATCCTTAGAATGTAATGGAATTTGCTCCCACTAGGTTTCAAAGTGCTTAGGGCCCACGTACTCCGGTAGTTTTTCAGATTTCCTGCTCTTCGTTTGTTAAGCCCTATTTGGTACCAGTCCCACAATTGTCTTTCAGAAGCAGATAACTTGTCTAGCTTCACAGGTGCAGTGGTGGAGAAACTTCCCATCTCAGCATGAGTCATACCTGGAGACTCACCCATTCCAGATGCAGAAGATTATCAGGTGAGATATTGGAGAACTGATGTTGGAGTGAGTTAAGACTTTGGGGATGTCGTGATGAAATGAATGTATTTTCTATGTGAGGATGTTAATTTGTGCCGTGCAGTGGATGCAGAAGATGTACTATTATGGATGGAGTTGTGTTTCCCTACAATTCATAGGAAGAAGTCCCGGCCCCCAGTGTTTTAGAATGTGACTTTATTTGGAGAGAGTCTCTAGTCAGGTCATGTGGTTAAAGTGAAGTTATGAGGGTTGACCCTGCCCAACAGGGTTGCTCTCCTTACAAAAAGGTGACAGTAGGTATCCAGAACTGTGAGATGAAAAACACACAGTGCTTAAGTCAGACAGTCTCTGGAATATTTTTGCAGCGGCCCTAGAAAACTAATAAAATACACCTCCATCAACAGCATTAAAAGCATACAACCCATCGTAGAACCAAAGAAACACACCCATCTAATCACAGGTTTCCCCTTCATCTCCCATTGAACATCCCTGGACAACTAACTCTTCCGAGTTCAGACCAGGAAACCTGATCACACATTGGGCTGTAGCTCCTCGGCTGCAGGTGACTCACTGGCTGACACAGATCCGAATGGAGCTTGTGCTGCTCCATCGGACAGCATTCCATCATCCCCAGGATGCATAGAGGCCAGGCATGAAGGTCTCCAAAAACAAAAGATTCTAGTGTGAAAAAGAGAAGAATCAGGCAAATCTAAGCAAGTGGGATTCCATTTCTAGGGAACCTAGAATAGGTAATGTTCCTTAAAATTTTTCATCTCATTTTCTCTGTACTGTCTTTGGGTCCCTGCTCATGTTTACAAAAGTACTCCATGGTACAGGGAGTGCTGATGAAAATATTGATTGGACTCTGTCTGTCCTATTCATCCTATTTTCCGTACATTGATATTTCTTATTTGTTGTTTAAGCCATAAAGCTCTTTCCCTTACTTTGCGCTTTCAGTAAGCTACAGCTTGACATCACGATTGCTCACTAGGTTCCCCTTCTCCATCATCCCCTGAAATGCTGTAGCAGATGTGTGAGCTTCCTCTGCCAATCTTCACACCAAAGCAGCCTTTTTCTCTTTCTTCCTATAACTCACAGGCATCAGTCCCCTTGAACTCTCACGCTTCACTCTCCACAGCCCAATCAGAGTTCATTGTCAACACTGTTTTACTAATTCTCCTCGTTCATATCTGAATTTACAAATGGGAAACACACACTCCAGGGTAAAATATCCCAAAAGATATGGTTTCAGAAAAAGACACGTCAAATTACCCAGCAGACATGCAAGGATAACTTAGAAATTTATTTGTACATCCCATTTGACAGAAAGATTGGCGCTTTAAAGCAAAACAATTAGCATAATGAGAAATAAGTCACTCAGTGAGATGTGGTGCTTTGGACCAGGTACACAGCTCTGTTTCTGGATAGGAACAGGGTTCTGCCAAGTGTCTTTGGTTTTCAAAGTGTTGCTCCAGACATGTAGGATCACCTGGTGGCACCGTCCAGAGCGATTTAGTTGTTGCTGTCTTCATGGGGGCTTTTCTTGGTCTCCTTGTGCAGTGAGCATTTCTCTTCAACTACTTTCATAACACTTTTCTAATATTCTGAAAAACAGAAAGTAGGAAATCCCGATGAGGGGACTTCTTGGCTCTACATCCTTTCTCTATGGATCCCAAGTGGAGCTCTGGAGGTGACCTGACCTCATTGCCCAACTGCACTATTCAGGGAAGCTCTGGCTACTATCCTGCCACGCCCCCATTTCACTCTTGACCAAACTGTCCTCTGACAAAGGTAGAATAATCTGTGTGGCTACGGGTTGGGCCCTCTGGGGTGTGTCTTTCCCACTTCTGATGGGCTCAAGAAAATTTTGATTTCTGTCATTTATCCAGCTTTCATTTCACGGTTTGACTGAGAGTGCCACCCTTTACTGGTTTCTACATATAAAGGAGAAGGGTTGTTTATGTGATGTTTCAAAATTCACGAGAAACATTTGACAAAAATGGCCACATGTCGAGCTTCAAGGCACAACATAATAAATTCCTGTGAGTTACAATTCCAGAGTATGTTCTCTTGTTGAAATCCTCGGCAGCTATAAATCAATTGAAAACAAAAGCAATGGGAAAGTCAGCAGCTACTTTGAAATTCAGCAATACACTTCTAGGAAAAAGTGCTAAAAGTACAAAGACTTGGCAGCACAATGAAAGGTAACCTATATGAACATTAACATGAATATTAATATGCAAATCTCTTGAGGAAATAAGCATTATCTGACTTCTCGTAAAGGCTGAGCATGTTCTGTAAAACCTGATGCTAGAGGCAAGAAACATATCCTACTCCTGCCTTTGGATTCATATCCTTAAATGACCATGGTTACAAACACTGAAAACAAAAACATCAGGTAAAGAATCACAACCCTGTCCCTCCAATAACCAGGCTGCATATCAGTGCAAGGCTGTTGTGGGTTCAGCCTGGGTCACTCCCCCTGCATTGTGACAGTGACTGTTGCTCTTGTACTGCGAGTCACTCATTTGCTGCACCACTGAACACCAGGGCATGAGCCGTTTCCGTGGACACACCCTAGGCCTACTGACACAAACCTGGAAGTAACAAAGGTTTCTGTTTAAAAAGAAATGTTTCATTTCATTCATTTGATCCTCTTCCAGTTGATGTGAACCAAATGCCCATGAGTGGCATATTAGGATAAAAAGTTTAATTTTGATAATATATTATCTCTGATAAAAAAATAAAATAAAATAAAATAAAAAATAAAAAGAAGTGAAAAGATTATCCTCAGGGCAAAAAAAGAACAAACTGCAGTAGTGATTTCAGAATCGAGGAAGCTGGAAAATGAATGGACTCTTGAAAATTTTATTTAGTTGAGGCCGGGCACGGTGGCTCAAGCCTGTAATCTCAGCACTTTGGGAGGGCGAGACGGGCGGATCACGAGGTCAGGAGATCGAGACCATCCTGGCTAACACGGTGAAACCCCGTCTCTACTAAAAAAATACAAAAAACTAGCCGGGCGAGGTGGCGGGCACCTGTAGTCCCAGCTACTGGGGAGGCTGAGGCAGGAGAATGGCGTAAACCCGGGAGGCGGAGCTTGCAGTGAGCTGAGATCCGGCCACTGCACTCCAGCCTGGGCGACACAGCGAGACTCTGTCTCAAAAAAAAAAAAAAAAAAAAAAAAAAAAAAGAA
>NW_022295287.1:7010-14960 GCF_002776525.5 Piliocolobus tephrosceles
TAGCTGTATGTACACTTCAACTGGGCCTCATTTCCTTATTTACATGGATTCGTGACAGGAGAGGTGTTGAAAACGTTTAGGAGGGTTACCTTGCTTCTTGCATCAGTGTATTCACTTTCTCTGCTGCTGTATGGCATACAGTGAAGTTCTGGAAAATTCCACCATCCAGTCACAGGAGAATGAGAGAGAAAAAGGTAAAGATCAGTGCAATAATAATATCACCATAAAAATAACCTAGAAACATAACTAATAAAAATAACGGTTTTGGAAACTGAGGAAATGAATGAAACACGATCACGAAACACCCACTATTCTTCCTTGGAGCAAATTGCACTATAGATATATTAGAGTTGGCAATGTTTAGTACTGAGGGAAAAATGCTCGAAAAATTGCAGGATGCCACATGCCACATGTCCCCCAAGTCGGAAGGGCACCACCCACCCCAACCTCCGGTGGGGTCCCCTCCTTGGCGAGCCACTGGTCTTTTGGGCCACGTTCGGTGGCTCTACCAAGTCCCTTTGGGTTTCCGCGGTGCTCGGGCACTCCTGAGGGAGCACACTTGCTCCTGGTGTACCTAAGGACAGCCTTCGTGCCTTGGGACTCGGCGAGCTTGCCCATCTCCCCCGGCAGCAGCAAGCGCACAGCGGTCCGGATCTCCCAGTCGGTGATGGTCTGGCGCTTGGTGGAGCGGGCCAGGCGACCAGCCTCGGTGGCGATGCGGTCCAGTATGTCATGAACCAAAGAATCCATGACACTCACGGCCTCCCGGGAAAGGCTGAGGCCCTGGTGAACCTGCTTCAGCACCTGGCGGAAATAGGTGGCGAAGCTGTCCCCACGGCAGTTGGCGTGGCACCTGCGGGGCCCACGTCGCCCTCGCTTCCTCTGCTTGCTCTGCTTCTGGGCGGTCGTGGAGTTGGCCTGTTTGGGCTCCTGGGTGATCAGCTGTTCCTCAGAGGTCATCTCAGAGGAAGGTCCAGCCATGGCGGAGACAGCAGCCATTAGATGACACGAACAGACAATGGCGGTTGTGGAACGGGGAAGCGGGGACCCTTGGGTATGCAGCATGGCTCCACATCATGGGCCAGTTTCACGTCTGATTGGATGAAACCTACCTGCGTTGAAGGTGACTGGATGGTCCCGTTGCTTCGCATCTCATCAACCAATCACAGTGGGCGTCTGCGGGCTAAGCGCCCCTTGTGGCCTCACTCGGAGAAAGCTACACAGACAGATGCCCCACAGGGCAAAAGCACATCCGCCCTTCTCAGCTAATCCATGTCACACCGTGAGCACTTTGAAGGGTGTCACTGAAAACTCCCAAAGTTTAGCAATTTCAGCTCATGATCCTTGAAGAGAGACACACCTCCTGAGCCCATGTCCATTATACTAGAGGAATGACTGTGGCCACGTGTGGAACAATTCTCACCGTCTCAGAATCTACTGTTATCCTGGGCTAAACCACCGTGGCTTGAGCAGGAACTCCCTGACATGGCCGCCGAGGGCTCCTGGGCATCCAAGGAACTGGCAGTCTGGCTCCTGGCTTCAGTTCTGATCAACATCTTCCGTGAATCAGGAGAACAAGAAATGGCCATAACACAGCCTCCAAGCAGACAGTAGAAACAGAAAGGCACTTTTATTAAAAACATATGACAACACTCAACATTGACCAGGTTTTAAAAAAAATAAAGAAAAGGAAAACGAAACAACCACCACAAATTACAACTCAGAAGCTGGAAATGGCTAATAAGTTCAAGAGATATTGGGTTAAAAAAATCACCTTAAATCTCCTAGGAAACCCCTGAGGGAGAGAAAGGGATTCCAAAAATGAAAATTATGTGCAAGTTAGATAGGTAGCTTTCAAAGTCTCTGATAATATATGTAAAGACATTCCTTAAATGCATTTAAGTAACATTAAGTTGCAGGAATGGAACAAAAAAGATTCTTAAAAAATAATGAAGAAATAAAGGTCATCAATGAACTGTCATTTCAAAGGTCAGGCTTTCAAGTGTATTTCCTGTCATATCTTTAACAAACAACTTATTCTACTCCAAACAAGTCGGTTCACGATTAAGAAGGACAAAAACCCTCATTTTTGTTATTAGATAACATCATATATGGTAAACTCCTTGACTGAAGTCTAGTCAACTATTTCTAAACAGTCCCCTTTACAAACGGTGATTTTATAAATCTACTTAAACGTTTAGCAAGCCAATCCTTCTTTTAGTTTGGTACAAGGCACGAGAGACCTGTCCACAACAGTCTCTGTATTCATATCAGTAAGTCAACATGTTATTTTTCTTTAAAAAAAAAAAAAAAAAAAAAAGAGCAAACAAACAACAGAGAAAGAGACACATCACTTTTCTTCACAATCTGCAAGGTTAAACATCCCAGGGAAGCTCTCACTGGTTCGTTTCTGGGTCACCTTCCCACAATTTCAGCCATGGCTGGTGTTGGCGCAAGGGCTGGAAAGCCTTTATTGCCTGAGCCAGTGGTGGCTGTGGCATAGCTGCTCTCACAGATGCTCCCATCATCCACGTGATACAAAAGTATAATACGTAGTTCTTATTTTGTTTCTTTAATTCTTTATTTTTATTTTTGAGACAGAGTCTCACTCTGTCTCCCAGGCTGGAGTGCATTGGTGCTATCTCAGCTCACTGTCACCTCCGCCTCCCAGGCTCAAGAGATTCTCCTGCCTCAGGCTCCCCAGTAGCTAAGACTACTGGGATGTGCCACCACAGCTGGCTAATTTTTGCACTTTTTTTGGTGACAGGGTTTTATCATATTGGCCACGCTGGCCTTGAACTCCTGGCCTAAAGTGATCCATCTACCTCGGCCTCCCAAATTGCTGGGATTACAGGCATCAGCCACGGCGTCCTGCCTGTTTCCTTAATTTTTAATATAGTCATAATCTTTATTGCATCAGGCTGTTTTCTGTTTTATTTTAAGTTCTGTGGTACATGTCCAGAATGTACAGGTTTTTTTGACAGGTAAACGTTTGTCGTGGGGCTTTGCTGTGGCGGTTATTTCATCACCCAGGCATTAAGTCTAGTAACCATTAGTTATTTTTCCTGATCCTCTCCCTCCTGCCACTCTCCACCCTCCGATAGGCCCCAGTGTGTGTTGTTCCCCTCCATATGTCCATGTGTTCTCATCATTCAGCTCCCACTTATAAGTGGGAACATGCGCTATTTGGTCTTTCGCTTGTATTAGTCTGTTCTCACGCTGCTATGAAGAAAGAGCCGAGGCTGGGTTATTTATAATGAAAGAGTTTTAATTGACTCACAGTTCACAGGGCTGGGGTCCTCACAAAACTTACAATTATGGTGGAAGGAAATGCAAACACTTCCTTCTTCTTGTGGTGGCAGGAAGAAGAAGTGCAGAGCGAAGGGGGAAGCCCCTTCTAAAACCATCAGATCCTGTGAGAACTCACTCACTATCATGAGAACAGCATGGGGGAAAGCACCCCCACGATTCAATCACCTCCATCCGGTCCCACCCTTGACATGGGGGGAGTATGGGAATTACAATTCAAGGTGAGATTTGGGTGGGGAACACAGGGCCAAACAGTGTCACTGTTCTTGCATTAGTTTGCTAAGGATAACGGCCTCCGGCTCCAGCCAAGTCCTTGCAAAGGACATGATGTTGTTCTATTTTATGGAGGCATAGTATTCCACAGTGTATATGTACTACAGTTTCTTTATCCAGCCTATCACTGACGGGCATTTGGGTTGATTTCACGTCCTTGCTGTTGTGAATAGTGCTGCAATGAGTATACACATGCACGCGTCTGTATAATAGAACGATTACTATTCCTTTGTGTATATGCCCAGTAATGGCATTGCTCGGTGAAATGGTATTTCAGACTTCAGGTCTTTCGGGAATTGCCACACCGTCTTCCACAAAGGTTGAACTAATTTACACTCCCCAAAGTCAGTGTGTAAGCATCCCTTTCTCTCCACAAACTTGCCAGCATCTGTTATTTTTGCCAGCATCATAGTAGCCATTCTGACTGATGTGAGACGGTATCTCATTGTGGTTTTGATTTGCATTTCTCTAATATCAGTGATGTTGACCTTTTTTTTTTATTTGCTTGTTGGCACTATGTAGGTCTTCTTTTGAGAAGTGTCTGTTCATGTCCTTTGCTGATTTTTTAATGCGATTCTTTATTTCTTGTAAATGTGGTTAAGTTTCTTACAGATGCTGGATATTACACTTTGTCAGATGAATCGTTTCCAAAAATGTTCTCCCATTCGGTAGGTTGTGTGTTTACTGTGTTGAGAGTTTCTTTTGCAGTGCAGAAGCTCTTTAGTTTAATTAGATACCGTTTGTCAATTTTTGCTTTTGTTGGAATTTCTTTTGGCATCTTAGTCATGAAATCTTTGCCTGGTACTGGTGCCCATGTCCTGAATGGTGTAGCCTAGGTTGCCTTCCAGGGTTTTTATAGTTTTGGGTTTTACTTTTAAGTCTTTAATTTGTCTCATGTTAATTTTTGTATATGGTGCAAGGAAGGGGGTCCAGGTTCAATCTTCCACCTATGGCTAGCCAGCACATCCAGCACCATTTTTTGCATAGGGAATCCTCTCCACATTGCTTGTTTTCGTGAGGTTTGTCGAAGATCATATAGTTGTAGGTGTGCAGTCTTTATTTCTGGGTTTGTCAAAAAATAATAATAATTTCTGCATTCTCTATTAGGTTATATTGGTCTGTCTGTCCGTTTTTGTACTGGTACTGTAACCCTTGAGTATAGTTTGAAGTCGGGTAGCATGATGCCTCCAGCTTCCTTCCTTTTGCTCAAGATTGCTTTGGGCTATTTGGGCTCTTTTGTTGATTTGGGGTGAACTTTAGAATATTTTTTCCAGTTCTGTGGAGAATGTCAATGGTAGTTTAATGGGAATAGCATTGCATCTGTAAAGTGCTTTGGGCAGTATGGTCATTTTAATGACACTGATTCTTCCTATGCATGAGCATGGAATGTTTTTCCATTGTTTGTGTCACCTCTGATTTCTTTGAGCTGTGGTTTGCAGTTCTCCTTGTAGAGATCTTTCACTTTCCTGGCTAGCTGTCTTCCTGGGCATTTTATTCTTTTTGTGGCAAATGTGAATGGGAGTTCCTTCGTGATTTGTCTCTCGGCTTCATTGTTGTGGATGTACAAGAGTGCTAGTGATTTTTGCACATTGATTTTGTATCCTGAGGATTTGCTGAAGTTGTTTATTAGCTTGAGAAACATTTGGGCTGAGACGATGGGGCTTTCTAGATATAGGATCATGTTGTCTGAAAACAGGGACATGATTTTGACTTCCTCTCTTCCTATTTGAATGCTCTTTATTCTTTTCTCTTTCCTGATTGCGCAGGCCGGAGCTTCCAAGACTATGTTGAATCGGAGTGGTGAGAGAGGGCGTCCTTGTCTTGGGCCAGTTTCCAAGGGGAGTGCTTCCAGCTTTTGCCCATTCAGTATGATGTTGGCTGTGGGTTTGTGATAAATAGCTCTTATTATTTTGAGGTGTGTTCCTTCAGTGTATAGTTTATCGAGAGTTTTTAACTTGAAGGGGAGTTGAATTTTATCAAAAGCCTTTTCTGCATCTATTGAGATAAACATGTGGTTTTTCTCTTTAGTGCTGCTTATGTGATGAATCACAACTGTTGCTTTGCATATGTTGAACTGACCTTGCATCACGGGAGTCCTGGGATGAAGCTCACGTGATCGTGGTGGATACGCTTTTTGATGTGCTGCTGGATTCGATTTGCCAGTATTTTGTTGAGGATGTTTGCATCAGTGTTTATCGAGGATATCAGCCTGAAGAATTTTCTTTTTCTGTTCTATTTCTCTTTCATCAGTTTTATACAATCATTGTTTTATTCCTCTTGTTAGTTTATTCTATTACCCTTCCCTCTTGGCACCTCCAGTCATCTTCTTGTGATCATTTTAAATCTCTTTAAATGACATTCTTGAGAAACTTCCTTAACAAAAATTTGCTGGTATCTACACTAAGAGTTTTCCATTTCTCTCAAATCTCATCATTTCTGACTTAGGTCCTGGAAGAACTGGACTCTGAAATAAAGTTTAGTGCGTGGGAAACTTATTCATGGTCAATAGCTGAGGAAGGGTCAGGAGGCAGGCAGGACTGGGAACAGAGAGACGTGCACCTCGAGTGCAAGGCCACTGGAATCCTATTCTGTTCCCAGGGTGAGATCTGAAGATAAAGGGGCCCATCAGGGTATTCGCCATTGTGCCGAAATACCAGACCGTTCCACTTCTCCTGGATCAGGCAGTGTGTATGGACAAGGCAGCTAAGAGTAGCCACAGTAATACCGGAAAGGACTAATGGTATCAGGACTGGCACCTGCTTGCATTCCCAAAACCCGAAACAGCAAATCTATCCTTAAAGGGGACCCTGGCTCGTCCGTGTTTACCACAGCCTCATTCTCAAATAATACTTTAGCTAGCAATGACATTCTGTGTTGACACACATCTCCTCTGCTTTTGGGTTTTATTTATTGATATAAGGAGGTTGACTGTCAAACTATTTGTTATTCCTTTATAGGCCTTGCAGTTGTCTTTTTTTCTTTTCTTGGCTATTGTGATTTCTGCTTTCACTTCTCTTAAGCTTTAGAAGGATGGGAACAGGTGTGCTGGTGTGCTCCCTGAAGGTAGTTTATCATGTCTTCCTTCAATTCTGTAAAATTACCAGCGATTTTCCCTTTGATTAGAATTCTTTCCAACTTGCCCAGTATTACTTATGAGATATACTTTGTGCCTTTTAGTCAGATCCTTAAGGTTTACCAGTTCTCCTCACTCCTTTCTCACGAGTTATGTCCCTATGAAATTTTCACAATGACTTTACATCTGTCTTCTCATTCTCCAATTCTCAGTCCAACTGTGTCTATTCTGCTATTTAAAATTTCTTTAATTTTGTGATATAGCCATTCAACTTTCATATTTCGACAAAGCTCCGTGACATAGGCCTGGGCAATGATTTTTTGGATATGATCCTGAAAGCCCAGACATCAAAAGCAAAAAGTAGACAAATGCGATGGTGTCAAATTAAAGACGTTTTTACAGAAAAAGAATAAATAATAGAGTGAGGAGGCAACGTGTTGCCCAGTGTAATGCCTACAGGACCTAGTTAAATTTCTACCCTGCCTTAACTCTGCTTGTCTTTAGGAAGCAGGATACCTGACATCAGAATCTCCCCATCGTGACTAAACCGGCCGAGACTGATGGGATGCAACATGGCAGCTCAATTGATCTTTAAAGAAACTGGAACTTCATTATAATCTAATTCCCATACGAACTGACACACCCACCAGCGCCACGACAGTTGACAATCACCGTGACAACGACTGAAAGAAACCTTGAATGGGCAATAAGGTAGGTGGCATTTTGTTTTCGAGAAGTCCTGCACCTATTCACAGAAAAGAAATGAATATTCCTCCCCTTGCTTCTAATGCCCAATCCCTCCGTTAAAAATCCCCTATATTTGTGATGTTCTCCCTCTCCCAAGCTGAGAAGTTGATTTGTGAGCCAGCCCCCTGCTCGTGAGGTCCATGGCCATGGAATAAAGCCTGCACTGCCTGACACTCACTTGCAGTTTATCATACTGGCTTCACAACACCAAACAGGGAAAGATACCACCTTTCAGGGGACCCCTTTCATAGGTAACAAGCCCACAGAATGCGAGAAATACTACCAAATGTACATCTGATAAGAGGTTAATATTCAAAATATAGAAGGAATGTGGACAACGCAATAGCAAGAAAGCAAATAATTCAATTTTTAAATCAGCAAACGACCTCAATAGACGTTACTGAAAAGAAGCAGCACAAACGGCCAGTGGGTACATTAAGAATGCTCAGCATCATTTATCACTAGGGCACTGCAAGTTCTTTTTTTTTTTTCTTTTTCTTTTCTTTTCTTTTCTTTCTTTTTTTTTTTTTTTTTTTTTTTTTTTTTTG
>NW_022295287.1:15060-40758 GCF_002776525.5 Piliocolobus tephrosceles
TTTTTTTTTTTTTTTTTTTTTTTTTTTTGAGACCGAGTCTCTCTCTGTTGCCCAGGCTGGACTGCAGCGGCACGATCTCGGCTCACTGCAACCTCTGCCTCCCAGCTTACAGCGATTCTCCTGCCTCGGCCTCCTGAGATGCTGGGATTACAGGCGCCTGCCACCACGTCTGTTTAATCCTTGTATTCTCAGTAGAGACGGGGTTTCACCATATTGGCCAGGGTGCTCTTGAACTTCTGACCTCATGATCCACCCGAACTGGCCTCCCAAGTGCTGGGATTACAGGCATGAGCCACGGCGCCTGGCCTGGCAATGCAAATTTAATCCACAGTGAGATGTCACCTCACACACCTGTTTGAATAGCTTTTACCAGAAAAGATGAACGTCATAATAGTGTTGTCAAGAATGCAGAAAAGGGCACTCTTGTGCACGCTTGGTGGAAATGTGAAGTAGCAGAGCCATTACAGAAAACGGTGTGGAAATTCCTCAGAAAACGGAATGATAGAAATACCATATGGTCCGGAAATCCTACATACCCACTCTGGGTCTATAGTCAAAGGCAATGAAATCAGTACGATGAAAAGACATCTGCACTCCCATGTTCATGGCAGCATTATACACCACAGTGAAGATGCGGAATCTAACTAAGAGTTCATCATTGGGCACATGGGTAATGGAAACATGGTATGTAGATATGACGGAATGCTCCGCAACCTTGACGAAAGTAACGTATGTCATTTGCAACACTGTGGACGAAGCCGGGGGACGTTCTGCTGTTATGAAATAAGCCAGGCACAGAAAGACAAATACCAAATGTCTTACTTACAGGTAGAATCTTTAAAGGCTGAACTCATAGAAGTGGGGAGTAGAATGACGGCTCCCCAGGGGCTGGGACATGGGTGGGGAGGGGTTGGAGGAAGAAAATGGGGAGTTGCCGGTCAAAGGGGCCCACTTTCTAGATACACAGGATGAGTACGTTTTGAGATCTATTGCACAGCAGGATGGCTACAGTCAGTAGTAATGGACTGTATAAATCAGGACAACCAAGAAAGTAATTTCATATCTCTCAGCATAAAAATGATAGGTAAACGAGGGGATGGACATGTTAATTAGCTGTATGCAATATTTCCACATTGAATACATATTTCAAAATATCACATTGTGCCCCATAATTGCATACAGTTAAGATTTGTCCATTAAAAATAACATTAACAGAAATACAAAAAGACTGAACATATCAAGTGTTGGCAGAGATGTGCAACAACTGGAATTCTCATGCATTGATAGAGCTCATAGAGAATGCAACCGCCCCTCCGAAACTGCCTGTCAGCTCCTTGGAAATTAAACGGACAATTACCATGTGACTTTGCAATCCTAGTCCTGCATATTGACTCAAGAGTAATGAAAGCATATAAAAAGAAAACAAGACATTTGCAAATAATAACAATTCAGTGAGTGTAAAAACAAGAGGCAACCCTTTCTGTCAGACATCCCACTCCCTTGAAGTTTGGTTAGGTGGAACACTTGTTTATGCAATTTCATTTGAATTCAGGCTCAAATGGAGACTGAGTAAGGTGAAGCAAATCAATGATGCATTTCCTTACAGTTTGAGGTATTTTCTGTAAGGTACATTAACCTCAAGAATCATTACTTCTACTAAACTCTGACAGGCTGACAAACTCAAAGGCTAATACCATGTCGGGTGGACCAGGCACTGGAGTGACATTTGGGAGATCAACCTGTGTGCTGGTGTCAGATCTAACCCAGTAGCTGTGGACCTCTGGGTAAGGAAGGTCCTTCTTGTATTTGTGAAGGGATACTAAGTTCCTGGAAAGGACAGAATTCACTCTACCAGTCCAAGGATTATAGCAAGCACAGTAATTATGTACCTTATTCCTCCTTAACACAAAATTCCCTCTGGTGCATGACAAAGTACCTCAACAAGCATCCGGGCCACCAGATAGTCCTTGCCTAATGTCAGTCCCCCAAAGCATGTGTTGTTCACCAGTGCCTCTGTGGAGATTTTGGGAGCAGAGTTAGTTAAATGATGGACATATTTCAGGATTTCAGAAGAATCATGGAAGCAGTAGCAGGCCCATGAGGTGTAGGACCGGCCTGTCACACACATCAGAGAGATGCTGCATGGCACGGACTGGATTGATGACGCGAGTGAAGAGGAGTCAAGAGGCTTCTGTGCTCCACTAATGCCCTATTCAGGTGCCGGCCCATTTGGCCAGTGACCCCAGATGTTTGACGGCGGTCCTTCATAATAAGGGGAAAGAATAAATGCCACTCTTTCAAGCTTCGTCCTCCCCACCAAGCATTTGTTCTCTGCTTATCCAGGAGTCAGGGCCACAATCAAAGAGGAGAAAGGCTGTAATGGGTCAAGAATGAGGATCAACCCCATAGTACCGGCCACTGCACTGGGGTGGGATTCTTATCCTGCCACATAAATGTGGTGGGTTTTGTTTGTCAGGCCCATGTGCTTGGAGGTGAAAAAACATTTTATTGCCTGAACATTCAAGTAGCTTGGGGACAAAATTGGGAATGGCAAAAGAGAGAACCATTTTTATCTCTCAATTTCCATTTGACTCCCTTTCTTCTCTTATTGATGGAGTAGGCAGGAGACATTTCTACTCGTACCTATGAATTCATATCTTTCAACCACCAAGACTGTGGCCAAATGATTAGAAAAAGAAGCTCCCAACAAGAATGTAAACACAAATTTCCTCCTCAGTCTTCAAGGACAAACACCCAGACGGACACTTTTTTTGTCTGGGTCCCTTAGCAAACGTGCAACCAATGGCTGTGGCTCAGTGGCTGCGTCCCCCCAGTGATTCAGTGTAGAGTGGGATTTCAGCTCCTCTCGTCGCACGCTCCCATCTTCTCAGTGATGTACAGTTGAAGGTCATGAAGTGTTATTTTTATTTCTTAACAAAAGATTATAACTGGAAAAAGAGTAGACACAGATGAATCCGAATGAGTTGCAATAGTATCTTTAGCTACTGGGACATTTGGAAGGGTTATACTGTATTTTAAAATTTTTTTTGATCTCGGTATTTCTATAATATGTTTGAATCCTCTGTCATGTATTTCAATGGGAATTCCTTGATACGGGTCATATTGACAAAATTTAATGAGAGTATCCTTGATCTACTACTACTATTTTCCTCGGTATGATGCTTATAATTGGTTATTTACATGATGCACGCCAATTCCTTTAGTTCTTTCTTTCAGCAAAGCACACCACTAAATCACCGATGCTCACTTATTGACCTTTACCCACCTTCAGCCACAGAGATGAATAATCAGATGTATTCATTTCCCATTCCAGTCTTCAACATCAAAACCCATTTCTCCTCTCCCTTGCCTATAATTTGTCTATGTCAGTCACCCTTACTCTCCCAGTCAGCATTCCACTGCTGGATTATGGTGTATTTTTAACATTATTTCACAGACGCTCCCATGTACTTCCTGGATTTACAAATGCAAAACACAGCAAGAAAGTCCTAATCATTCGATGTTTACATAAATGACTATTCACGATACTAAGAGCTTAAGAGCAGTATGCAAGAATTAACATTCTCTGTTGGAACATGTTCATGTCCTATGGAAAACTTTTGGCAAGTTCATGCAGCACCAATGAGCCTGACAGAAATAAAGTGACTGAGGAGAATGCAGTGTTTTTCAAACAACTCCACCGTTTTTTTTTTTTTTTTTCTCCCTGCAAAGGCACACAGCTCTGAAAAGAGACTTTAACTTCCACAATATTGTTAGGGATGTGTAAGATCATCTCAAAGCACCACACAGGGACATGTATTACAGTTAATTTTGTGATAGATTTTCACAGTCACTTTTGGAAACAAACTTGTTTATTCTTTTTGCAACACTTTTAGAAGATTTTCCTAAAATTCCAAAGTCAGTACTAATCCTGATAAGGTGGATCAGTGGCGCTAAATCCTTAGTTTATCTTTTTGAAGGAGAGCTCTGGAGGTATAATGGGCCAGCACAGTTAATCAGCATTGGACTTATAATGAAAAATAGACTTCTCCATGGCATCCTTGATCAGCCATCGGCCCCCTCTTTCCACCTGCACGATTCAGGGAAGCGTTCTGGAGCATCCTGCCTTGCCCACATTCTTTATCTTGAGCACTTGCGGCTCTGCCACAGGTGAAATCCTCTGTGGTTGGTCTCTCCTGCAAGGGTATTATCACGTTGTTACAGGCTACAAAAGGATTTTGTTTTTGTAGATTATCCAGGGTTCATTTTATAGTTTGCTTGAATTGACATCTTAATCAGGTGTCGGCCTCCTACTCCAAAGGGGAATTTACAACTTATTTGAAAGTACTAACAACAACAATACAATAGACAAACACGCGGCATTAAAGCAACTCATCATACATTTCCAAGGATTGAAATCCCAGAATAGGTTGTCTCTCCACAGAAGTGAATGCTAGATATAAATAATACTTTTTAAAATGTAACTGGAAAGTCACAGCTGTTTTGAACCTCAGCAACATAAATATAGAAAAACAAACACACACCCATGGGGTCAAGAAGACAGCATAGTGTAAATTTTATTGTATTAACCTTCACATTAATATTACCATTGACATCCCAGGATGAGAAAGGAGGGATCATCTTAGTTCTCTTAGTGCCTCATCACCTTTTTCTTAGTTATTGCAAGGAGCAAGAGACATACCCCACTACCAGCTACAGATTTATATCTCCAAATCACCACATCTGAAAGCAGGTGAACAAAAAGTCACAGAGCAAGCAAAAATCATTCTCTGTCCATCTTCCCTGTAATAGGGCAACACCAAGGAACGCACATACTGTTTCAGTCCCAGTCATCTTCCATGCTTGTGCCAATGGCTGTGGCTCATGGGCTGCAGGTTCTTCTGTGGTGAAATGAGTGGAGACTGGAGTTTGGCATGTTCTTCATGGGAATGCTCCCATCATCCAAAGATGCACAACTGCAACAGATAAAAGTTTGTGTTTTCAAAAAACAGGAGTTTATTGGCAAGAAAGGAATAGAATTGGATAAATCTGAAGCAATCAGAACAGTAATTTCAGTGTTCAAGGACCTAGAATAGTGAGATGCTTCCTGGAAATTCTGCTTGGTTATTTCCTGTACTCTCTTTGCGTCCTAATTTGTGTATTGAAAAGAATTCCGTGTATGAGACGTTGTTCAAAAAACGGGATTAAATAGATAAGATGCTTATATCAAGAATTTCATTTTATATGTTGCCAAATCAAACATAATGGATATGTGGACTGTTCCACCAAATTCTCTGGGGAGAATAAGAGTGAAAATCTTAAGGGACTTTGCTACAAAAATAATGTTGATCTGACTAACCCTTATAAAGGGAGAACTGGGAGTTGAACCGGCAGAAATGACCATGTAGCGAAGTGATTACCTGCAAAATCTTCAAATGAAATCAATTATTTCCCATGGAACAAACTGCACCACAGATATAGATTGAAGCAGCGTTGACAATATTTACTTCTTGGGGAAAGAACGCATTAAAAATCGGTGGGAAGCCACAGGTCACGTGCCCCTTAAATCACAAGGGTGCCACTCTTGTGCTCGTGATGCATAATTATAATATTTAGTTCTTTCTTGTTTCATTTATTGTTCAACGCGTTCATAGTCTTCACCACATCCGTTGGATAAGTCACTGTTTTTCATTCACCGCTATTTGTCAGTGTATTGCATTACTATTCCCTGTTGGCAGCTCCAATCGTGCTCTTTTGGTCACTTTACATCTCTTTAAATGACATTCTTCGGAAATTTCTTTGACAAGGTTTCTGTTGGTGCCAACACTAAGAGTTTTCGATTTCTCTCCCTGTGTTCCCTGTATCATTGTTTCTGGGTTAGGTTCTGCAGGAAGCTGACACCGTGATGGAGTTTAATGTGCAGGACACTTATCCCAAATCAGCAGTGGAAGAAGGGACAGGAAGGAGGCAGGAGTGGGCAGAGGATGAAGTGCATGCTTACTTCAGGCCAAACAAAAGCCTCTTGCGATACCCAGAGAAGCTCTGAAGGTAAAATGGTCCATCAGAGCTATTCAGCATCGGGAATAGTTAACTAGATCTTTATACCCCTTCCTGGATATGTATTTGCATGTGGTCCACCTCGGGAAGGGGATGACCTAGAGCACGGCAGCTCCTGCAGTTCAGGTAATGTCCTCAGGGATAAGTGGCTGTTGGCTGGCACCTGGCTGCACTTCCAGTCTCACAAACATCAAATCCATCCTTGACAGGGATTCTGGGTGGTTCTCCTGCATGTCTATCACAGCCTCCTTATTATTTCATACTTTAGCTAGGAATGCAACTCTATGTTGGCAGTATTTTCTCTCAGACTTTGCTTTTGGCTTCCACTCATTGATACTCAGAGACCTGCTGACAAAATCTTTGTTCATCTGCAGAAGGTAATGCGTTTTATCTCAGCTATTATGATCTCTAGGTTTTCACTTTTCTGTAGCTTCAGTAAGATGTGTACAAGTGTGTTTCCCGAATCAGCGAATCATGTCTTTCCTTTATTTTGGAAAATTACCAGCCATTCCTCTCTGAATATTATTTTCTCAAAATTCACTCTTACTTCCATTTCTGTAATGCCTGTATGATGCACATCCTACCTTCTTTGTCCACACCTTAAGTCTCCTTGCCTCTCTTTAATCTTTTCTTTCTTCATTCTCTATATGCAGTATTGTGTATAATTATTCTTATCTATCTTGTCATTCACTAAATCTCTATTCCGCATCTCAAAACTGCCATTTAAAAATGCTTTCATCTTTCCTTCCAGGGGTTACTATGTTTAATTCTTTCCTTTTTTCTTAATTTAACTTTAAGATCTGGGATACATGTGCTGTCCGTGCAGGTTTGTTACATAGGTACACATGTGCCATGGCGATTTGCTGCACCTATGAAACCGTCATCAAGGTTTTAAGCCCCACTTGAATTGGTATTTGTCCTGATGCTCTCCCTCTCTTTGCACCCCACGACAGGCCCCAGTGTGTGATGTTGCATTCCCTGTGCCCGTGTGTTCTCATTGTTCAGCTCCCACTTATGAGTGAGAACGTGCGGTGTTTGGTTTTCTCTTCCTGAGTTAGTTTGTGGAGAATGATGGCTTCCAGCTTTATCCATGTCCCTGCTGAGGACATGAACTCATTCTTTTTTATGGCTGCATAGTATTCCATGGTGTATATATGCCACCTTTTCTTTATCCAGTCTATCATCGATGGGCATTTGAGTTGGTTCCAAGTCTGTGTTATTGTAAATAACGTTGCAATAAACATACCTGTGCTTGTGTCTTTATAATAGAATAATTTATACAACTTTGTGCGTCTACCCAGTAATAGGATTGCTGGGCCAAATGCTATTTCCGGTTCTAGATCCTTGAAGAATCCCCACACTATCTTCCACAATGGTTGCATTAATTTACACTCCCACCAAGAGTGTAAAAGTGTTCCTATTTCTCCACAGCCTCGCCAGCATATGTAGCTTCCTGACTTCTTACTGATCGCCATTCTAAGTGGCGTGAGATGGTATCTCATTGTGGTTTTGATTTGCACTTCTCTAATGACCAGTGATGATTAGCTTTTTTTTTCATATGTTTGTTGGCTACATGAATGTCTTCTTTTGAGGAATATCTGCTCATATCCTTTGCCCACATTTGATGGGGTTGTTTGTTTTTTTCTTGTAAATTTCTTTAAGTTTCTTTTAGATTCTGGATATTAGACCTTTGTCAGATGGAAAGATTGCAAAAATTTTCTCCCATTTTGTATGTTGCCTGCTCACTCTGATGATATTTTCTTTCTCTGAGCAGAAGCTTAAATGTGTAGAAATTTGTTTGATTCTTGCCTTGGTAATAGTCTACCTGTTTGATCTTGGGCAAGTGACACTCATGTGGTTCAGTTTCTTTATCCATAAACATGGAGGTAATAACACTACTTCACAGAGATCTTCTGAATGGTAATTGAAGTGTTCCCTGTAAAGCATTTAGAACAATGCCTGGCGCAGTTGCCATTCAGTCAGTGGTGCCACTTTTTATTACTATAGCAATGCCAGGTTTAATTGACGCCAAGCAATATGAGTGTCAGCTATATGGGTGGTAATAAAAGGGGATTCAATTAACCGGCAATGTCAGAAGTGGGGTAAGTTCATTCAATCTTCTGGTTAGCGTGTGCCACATAGACTCTACCAATGTTCAAGGGATTGTTATTTTCAGTGATAATAATTGTAATTAAGTCCTCAACTTTACCATTGAACTGAATATGTTGTTGTCCCCAGTCATATCAAATGATGAAACATCTCTTAAGATCCAGGAAAAACTACTGACATAATGGTGGAGTCACTGATCAAAGGCAAAGGTATTGATTAATGGAATCACGAAAATGCCTGATATATAACTGGATATTTTACATGTGGAAACAATACTCAGATCTCTGCAGCAACGTTTTGGTACAGAAAGCTTGTATTAGGGGATTTACAAACAAATAAACCAATAGGATATTTATCCATCTGTCTGTGGAGAGGGACTTATTTGAAGAAACTGATTCATGTGATTATGGAGGCTGGCAAGTCCTAAATCTGCAGAGTGGGCTGGCAGCCTGGAGTCCCAGATACAAGCTGACGTTACAGTTTAAGTCTAAAGAACGTGAGGCTGAAGACCCATGGGAGGGCCGATGTTGCAGTTCAAGTGTGAAGGCTCTGCTGCAGAATTTACTCTTGCTTGGGGGAGGTCAGTCTTTTTGTTCTATTCAGGCCATTATGGAGGGCAGTCTGTTGTACTCAGGTCCATTGATTTAAATGTTAATCTTACCGAAAAGCACATTCACACAAACATTCAGAAAGAAATTTGACCACATATCTAGGTATTGTCACCCAACCAGCTCTAGTTACCTAGATCTCTAGCCTTGCTTATTTGGGAAAAAATCTCCCCCTGGTGGAAAGACAAGACATGAAGTTGGCCATCACAGAGCTAAATGTGGATAATCAGGTAATGACTGTGTAACCCTAACCTCAAAATTTTCCCCACTCCCTGCTTCCCACCCTTTCTCTCACCAATTTGCAACAGAGTAAATATATGCTCCCCTACTCACAATGGAGTTAAGTCCAGTTAAACCGACCATAAAGGCAAATGATTTTAAGTTGAACCATGCTAACTCGGAATCCATCTGTATTGGACACAATTGTGCAACACGGAATGGCTATCCAAATATTTCAGACAGCTATTGAAACACAGGATTGAGCTCAGGCATGGTTGAATTTCCTAACTGCTGCTTGAAAAAAACTCCCGTGGTTGCACGAGAAAATCAGGTTCCTTGTATACCTTTGCAGGAAGGCTAACTTGAT
The DNA here is from genome assembly GCF_002776525.5 of Piliocolobus tephrosceles. Classification (NCBI taxonomy): domain Eukaryota; kingdom Metazoa; phylum Chordata; class Mammalia; order Primates; family Cercopithecidae; genus Piliocolobus; species Piliocolobus tephrosceles. The sequence continues at coordinate 24,421 of NW_022295287.1, forward strand.
GGTTTTGCTTTTACACCTCTGAATTTATCACGTTGCCTTCAGGGAAAGATCAAGCTATGAAAAGACTGATTGTAAAGGGGAGGCTCACCTCAGACTGTCTACCTAGGTATCCATGTGTTGAAGGTGCCATCACTGCAATATGAGAGAGGATGAGAGAAGACAATGTTCAAGTGCTTGGGTTCTGGACTCGGGCTGACATGGATTTGAATTTTTGCTCTTCCATTTATCAGTTGTGTGATCATTGGACACGTTTCTTAGTTGCTGTGTGTCTTGTCTGCAAAAAATTGAGGCTAAAATATCCACACCATAAAGGGTTATTGGGAGGAGTCAATGTGAGACACAGTCCATGGAGGAAACAAAATCTGACATTCTCATGGGTTTAACACTGGGACTCAGACAGCGTTGTAGTGAAAGAATTTGTTTAAGTGCAGTACAGGAAAGGGGACTGTACCCAAGAGGTCCAAAAGGGTCGTGTGGACTAGCCACAGAATCCAGGAATGGCCTCATAGGTTGTCAGGGGCCAGTCTCTTATCTAATATAGCTTCATTTATTTATCTGTTCATTCAACAAATATCTGAGAGCTACTATACTCACAACTTCCTGCATGATCTACTTACCCTGGGAAGTACAGAGTCATAAATTTGGACATGTTTCAGAGTGAAAGTGGATGCCATTAAGAATTACTCAGGGACAACAGGAGAAATCAGGACATGTGGTCACTATACTAGGTAAAATGTCTGGGATAAGGAAAAAGAGTAAATAGCCACCCTTTACAGCATCTTCTGTGCCCTCACTCACTTCCACACTCCTTCCCCCGTATTCCAGAGTGACAGTCTCATGCAAGAGGAAGAGTATTATATTGGGTCAAGAATCAGGCCCAATCATATTTTGGAGAAAGCATTGTACTGAAGTAAGTGTTTTCATTGTCTCAAATTACCATAGTGTGTTACTTTTGTCAGACACATGTTCCTGAAAGGGAAAAAGCCCCACAACAATCAAATTGAACAGAAAAAGGGAGAATCATCCTAGTTTTCTTAATTGGTCACTATCATTTACTTAAACTTGTGGACAAATGTGAACCTAAAAGAGCCAATCTTTCAAGATGGATCCCAGTGGCTGAGCCTAAATTTAAACTAGAGCCAAGCTGCCACGTGCAGACTAGAGCTCACACATGTACTAGGAATTCCCCAAAATCCCTCACCTCTATCCAACTCTGCAACTTTCAGAGGTCACCTGAACCAATCAACCAGAACTCACCTGCCCCTGTCAATCAAGGCTCAGTCGTGTTGACCAAAGAGAGCTCAACTGAGTCAACCAATCAGAACTAAGTTTGAGTCCTTTAATTGCAAGAATTGACTGTACTGGGAACCTGGATGGGAACTTGCTCTATAAAAGCCATATCCTCTTTTAGTTCTCTGGAACTGCACTTTTGTTTTACACTGAAGTCTGCACCTCCCTGGTATGCAAACTGTTCATAGGAATAGTCTCTTCCTCCAAATTCCTTTTCAGAGAACTTTTCTTCACAATATGATGCCAGAGGTAGGAGACATGCTTACGCACAGCTTTGGATTCAAATCCTTAAGTCACCACAATTAGAATAAAACGAAAAATCAAACAAAGAAATAAAAAGTAGACAAAAACCTCAGACTTGCTTTCTCCTCAATTTACAAGGCTGAACAACTAGGAGGGCATTTATTGGTTCAGGACTGGTCACCTGCTCACATTCTGAGCCAATGACTGAGGCCCAGGGCTGATGCTACTTCATTAATTGAGCCAGTGGATAGTGCGGTTTGGGTGTTCTCGTTGGATACTTCCATCCTGAGTGATGCATGTTCACAGAACATTAAGCTTTGCATTAAAAAAGATTGTAGACTGAGAAATAATAGAATTGGAGAAATGTGAGTGAGTTAGAGTCCTTACTGCAGTTTCTCAGAAGCTTGAAAAGAGTTCATTGAAATTTTGATTTACCTATTTCTGCAATATGGGTTTTTCTTATGCATTTAAATGAATTGTGTAATAGAGGTAATGTTGAAAAAAGATTGTATAAGGTCTGCTTGTTCCATTAGTAATGTTTGCCCCGTTTGATGCTTCTAAATTGTTATTCATAGCAGTAAACTTTTCCCTTTGTGTGTGTGTGTGTGTGTGTGTAATGTGATTTAATTAATAATATTTCAGGGACGATTTTTGTAACCACGTTTATAAATGAGCTGTTCAGATTTTTTTTAGAATGCTTCCTTCAATGGGTATCAACATCATGTTATATTTTCTTGAAATAAATTTTGTCAACCAGGTGCAATAGCTCATGCCTGTAATCCCAGCACCTTGGGAGGCCAAGGCAGAAGAATTGCTGGAGTCCAGGAGTTGGAGACCAGCCTGAGGAACCATGACGAATCCCCGTCCTTACAAAAAATAATAATAATACGAAACTTAGCCAGCTGTGCTGGTGTGCACCTCTAGTCACAGCTACTCAGGAGGCTGAGGTGGGAGCACCACTTGAACCCAGGAGGCAGAGGTTGCAGTGAGCTGAGTGAGGTTTCTTAGTGAATTGGGGTAATGTTTTCTTCACCCAACACCACTTATTCACCAACACTAACATTCAGAGTATTTTGGAGATCAAAATACTGTTAAGTAAACAATTTTAAATTTCGTACATTGTTAAGGATTTGTAATATTTTTACCAGCGTCTCAATTTCTGTTTATGTTGTCCGCTTGGAGGATATGGTTTGGACATTGTTCCTTATGCACAATCACTGAAGGTGTTGATCAGCACTGAAGACAGGAGCCAGACGGCCAGGTCCTTCCTTTGATGCCCAGGAGCCCTTGGTGGCCATGTCAGGGAGTTCCTGCTGAAGCCAGGGTGGCTTAGCCCAGGATAACACTACATTCTGTGATGGGTGAGAAATGATCCAGACGTGGCCACCGTCATTCCCCTGAAATAATGGACTTGGGCTCAGGAGGTCAAGCCCTCTTCAAGAGCATGAGCTGAAATTGCTAAATGTTGGGAGTTTTTAGTGACACCCTTCAAAGTGCTCACGGTGTGGTATGGATCAGCTGGGGAGAACTGATATGGTTTTGCCCTGGGGGGTATCTATCTGTGTACCTTTGAGGTAGGCAACCGGGCCCACTTAGGCCCGCAGATGCCCACTGTGATTGGTTGACATGATGCCAAGCAACAGGATCATCCAATCACCTTCAATGCAGGGAGGATTGCTGACAGTCCCCCTGGGTGACACTTCATCCAATCACATGTCAAGTTGGCCTGTAACGTAGAGCCGTGTGGCCGTACCAAAGTACCTCCCATTCTCTAGGTCCACAACTGCCATTATCTGGTCGTGCCATCTAATGGCTGCTGCCTCCGCCATGGTTGTGCCTTCCTCTGAGATGCCATCTGAGGAACAGTTGATCACCCAGGAGCCCAAAGAGGCCAACTCCACGACGGCCCAGAAGCAGAGCAAGCAGAGGAAGCGAAGGCCCCGTGGGCCCCACAGATGCCATGCCAACTGTCGCGGGGACAGCTTCGCCACCTATTTCCGCCGGGTACTGAAGCAGGTTCACCAGGGCTTCAGCCTTTCCCAGGAGTCCGTGAGTGTCATGGATTCTATGTTTCGTGACATACTGGACCGCATCGCCACCGAGGCTGGTTGTCTCACCCGTTATGCCAAGCGCATGACCATCACCTCCCGGGACATCCAGATGGCCCTGCGCCTGCTGCTACCAGGGAAGATGGGCAAGCTCGCTGAGTCTCGGGGCGCGAATGCCACCCTCAGGTATACCAGGAGCAAGTGAGCTGTCTCAGGAGCACGTGAGCACCCGGAACACCCAAAGCTCTGTTCAAAACTTCCGCACGTGGCCCTAAAGACCAGTGGCCCTCGGAAGGGGGACCCCACCGGAGGTGGGGTGGGTGGCACCCTTCTGGCTTGGGGGGCATGTGGTATGTGGCATCCTGCGATTTTTCAAGCGTTTTTCCCAAAGTACAAAACATTGTCAACTCCAATATATCTGTAGTGCAATTTGCTCCAAGGACAAGTAGTGGGTGTTTCCGTGATCGTGTTTCATTTCCTCAGTTTCCTAAATGGCCGCTTTTATTAGTTATCTTTCTAGGTTATCTTGATGGTGGTATTATCAACGTACTGATGTTTACCTTTTTCACTGTCATTCTCCTACGACTGGATGGTGGAATTTTCCAGAACTTCGTTATGTGCGATATGGCAACAGAGAAAGTGAATACGCTGATATAAGAAGAAAGGTAACCCTCCTAAACGTGTTCAGCACCTCCCTCATCATGAATCCATGTAAATAAGCAAACGAGGCCCAGTTACAGTGTACATGTATCTAAATAAAATTTTCAAGAATCCATTCATTTTCCAGCTTCCTCGACTCTGAGATCACTATTGCAAATCATTCTCCTTTTGCACTGACAATAATCTTTTCATTTCTTTTTGAACAGAAACCTTCTTACTTCCAGGTATGTGTCGGTAGGATTAGGGATTGTCCATGGAAAGAGTTGATGCCCTAGCATACAGTTGTGCAGCCAATGAGTGGCCTGCAGTCTATGAGCAAGAGTCACTATCCCAGTGTGGGGGAAGTGATCAAGGCTGAACCCACAACGTCCTTGCACTGATATGCAGCCTGCTGGTTGGGGAGACAGGGTGGTGATTCTTTACCTGATGTTTTTGTTTTCAGTGTTTGTAATCATGGTCATTTAAGGATAGGAACCCAAAGGTAGGAGTAATATATGTTCCTTGCCCCTCGCATCAAGTTATGCAGAGCATGGTCAGCTTTTAAGAAAAGTCAGAAAATGCTTATTTCCTCAAGAGATTGGCATATTAATATTCATGTTAATGTTAATATATGTTAGCTTTCATTGTGCTTTCTTCTAGGTCCCAAGTCTTTGTATGTTTAGTACTTTTTCCTAGACGTGTATTGCTGAATTTCAGAGCAATTGGTGACTTTCCCATTGCTTTTCTTTTCAATTGATTTCTAGCCACCCAAGTATGTGGACAAGAGAACATACTCTGGGATTACAACCCATAGGAATTTATTATGTTGGGCCTTGAAGCTTAATATGTGGCCATTTTTGTTAAATGTTTCCTGTGAATTTTGAAACATCTCATAAACAACCCTTCTCCTTCGTGAGTAGAAATCAGTAAAGGATGGCACTCTCAGTCAAACCATGAAACAAAAACTGAATAAATGACAAAAATCAGAACTTTCTTGAGCCCATCAGAAGTGGAAAAGAACCAACCCAGTGGGCCCAACACATAGCCACACAGATTATTCCACCATTTACAGAGGACCTCCTGGTCAAGAGGGAAATATGGGCAGGGCGGGATGGTAGCCAGAGCTTCCCTGAGTAGTACAGATGGGAAGAGGGGAAGGTCACTTCCAGAGCCCCACTTGGGATCCAAAGAGAAAGGATGTAAAACCAAGAAGCCCCCTAATGAAGATTTGTTACTTTCCATTTTTTCAGAATATTAGAAAAATATTATGAAAATAGTTGAAGAGAAATGCTCACTGCACAAGGAGACCAAGAAAAAACGCCACGAAATCAGTAACAACTAAGTCTCTCTGGACGGTGCCGCCAGGTGGTCCTACATGTCTGGGGCAACACTTTGAAAACAAAAGACGCTTGGCAGAACCCTGTTCCTTTCCAGAGACAGAGCTGTGTACCTGGTCCAAAACACCACATCTCACTCAGTGACTTATTTCTAATTATGCTAATTGTTTTGCTTTAAAGTGACAATGCTTCTGTCATATGGGACATACAAATAAATTTCTAAAGTTATCCTTACATGTCTACAGGGTAATTTGACATGTCTTTTTCAGAAACTACATCCATTAGTATATTTTAACCTGTAGGGTGTGTTTTCCATTTGCAAATTCAGAAAAGAAAGAGGAGCATTAGTAAAACAGGGTTAACAATGAACTCTGATTGGGCTGTGGGGAGTGAAGCGTGAGAGTTCAAGGGGACTGATGCCTGTGAGTTATAGGAAGAAAGAGCAAAGGGGTGGAATGATGTGAAGATCGGAAGAGGAATCTCACACATGTGATATAGCATTTCAGGGGGTGATTGTGGGGAAGGGGAACCTAGTGAGCAATCATGATGTCAAGCTGTGGCTTACTGAAAACACAAAGTAGGAGAAACAGCTTTATGGCTTAAACAACAAATAAGAAGTATCAATGTATGGAAAATAGGATGAATAGGACAAACATAGTCCAATAATTCTTTTCATCAGCATTCCCTGTACCATAGAGTTCATTTGAAAACATAAGCAAGGACCCAAACAAAGTAGAGAGAAAACTATATCAAAAAGTTTAAGGAACAATACCTATTCTAGGCTCCCCAGAAATGGAATGCCACTTGTTTAGATTTATCCGATTCTGCTCTTCTTCAGGCTAGAATCTTTTGTTTTTGGAGACCTTCATGCCTGGCCTCTATGCATCATGGGGATGATGGAATGTTGTCTGATGGAGCAGCACAAGCTCCACTCGGATCCGTGTCAGCCAGTGAGGCACCTGCAGCCGAGGAGCCACAGCCCAATGTGTGATCAGGTTTCCCGGTCTGAAATAGTAAGGGTTAGTTGTCCAGGGATGTTCAATGGGAGCTGAAGGGGACGCCTGTGATTAGAAGGGTTTGCTTCTTTGGTTCTTCTATGGGTTGTATGCTTTTAATGCTGTTGATGGAGGTATGTACTATTAGTTTTCTAGGGCCGCTGCAAAACTATTCCAGAGACTGGCTGATTTAAACACTATTTATTTATTATCTCACAGCTCTGGACACAAATTGTCACCTATCTGTAAGGAGACCAATCCTGTTGGGTAGGGTCAACCCTCATAACTTCACTTTAACCAGATGACCTGTGTAGAGACTCTCTCCAAATAAGGTCACATTCTAAAACACTGGGGGCCAGGACTTCTACCTGTGAGTTTTAGGGAGACATAACTCCATCCATACTAGTATATCTTCTGCATCCTCTCCGTGGCACAAATTAACGTCCTCACATAGAAAATACATTCATTTCATCACAACATCCCCGAAGTCTTAACTCACTCCAACATCCATCAGTTCTCCAATATCTCACCTGATGAACTTCTATATCTGGAATGGGTGAGTCTCCAGGTATGACTCATGCTGAGGCAGGAATTCTCTCCACCACTGCACCTGTAAAGCTAGACAAGTTATTTGCTCCTGAAAGACAGTTATGGGACTGGTACCGAATAGGGCTTATCATACCAAAAGCAGGAAATTCGAAAAACTACTGAAGTTCATGGACCCTAAGCACCTTGGAAACCTAGTGGGGACAAATTCCATTACCTTCTAAGGATGGAAAAGATTCTGCTTGGGCTCAATGCTCTGTCCTTCAGGCCCAATGGGGTAACAGCTTCACACCCTAAGCCCTGGGCAGCGGGGTGGGGGCTCTCCCTCCAGCCTGGGCTGCTGCAGCCCATCCCTCTGAAACCGAGGAGTTGGGACAAATGCCTGGAACTCAGGAGGTGACCTCTGTTTCTGGGACAAAGAGAGAGACGGCCCAGTCCCCTAGTACCGTGCCCTGGTTCTTGGGAGCAGTGACGGCCATGCCAACCTCTGACCCAACTTTGGAGTCCTTCTTCCCTGTCTCGAAAATGACGAAATGGTCACAGCTGGGTACTTCCGTCAGTCGCTTTCTTGCCAGTACAATCCAGGAACTCTAACAGCCTCCTTTTATTTCTTCCCATCTTTGTCCTGTTCAGTCTGGTCTGGCAACATTTTTCTGGTACAAAATTCTCAAAAAAATGGTTGGCTTCCCATGGAATTCACATGACTCCTGGCCATCAGACAAGAAGTTGTCTACAGATCTTTCTTGAATACCCTCATCTGCCATATCCCAATTCCTACCTTCTGCAGAGATGGTTCCTTGAATCCGTGAGATACATGCCTCACCTCTTTGGTTAATGGTTTTCCAGGTGCAGCCTTGCACCTGTTTCTAGAGCAAGGTATCTGCATACTTTGAGTAACTTCTGAACCATCCAATGCTGGCTTCCTTTTCCTCAGTGCTTCCTTGCCTAATTTCTCTCTCTTCCCTCGCATTTACTATATGGATCTAGGAGAAACCCGATTAAATCCTAAATACTTTTCTCAGTTTGTCAGTGTAGTGGCCAAGGTTCCCCCTGGTCCTCTTAAATTTCGCTGAAAACTCAAGTCACAAAAGGCAGATCCATGGGACATAAGGCATACCAACTTATTCAATGTGTACTCCCGGGAACCTTTAGTGTTAATAGCTGAAAACACATGGGAAATTACCTATTTTTATGCCTCGGCTCAAAGGAGTATGGACAGCTGTTTAGAAATATGGTGGGACAAAAAGGCTATGACCTAATGCTAACAGATTGAGTGGGGGAAACCCGGCAAGGCCTGTCCATCTAGACTCTGCTTGGCCTATCTGAGCACATAGTCCTTCCTCCCGGATGTGGGGCAGGACCCTCTCTGGAATGGGGATCTTGTGACGTCCATTCAAACATGAAAGGTTAGATCATTTCTTTAGGGACTTTTCTTTACATGAAAATGTGGAAAATATTACAATACCATTTCTAGGTTTTGTGACTATTTTTAGAAAAAAAGAGCTTCTGGTTTCTGGGATCACTTTGGGAAGAGGGATTCTGGCCTCTATGTTTAGCCCCCGGGGCTGAATGGGACTAAGAGACAGGAGGACCAAGAACATCAGAGAAAATCTTTTTCATCCGAGACTTCTTCTGAAGCCCTCATTTTAGGGTATTGTGTCCTGAGCACCAATAATAGAAATCAGCCACATGTGCTGGTTCATCACTTAAAATTTCGACTTTCCTCAAAGACACTAAGAACACAATACAGCCCAAACCTTTGCCACTGTAAAACTAGCATCACCTTTCCTCATGCTTCCAATAACCTCTTCCTAGTCTGCGTCTGAAAACACACCACAAGCAACTTTAACACACATAGTTCTAGCAACATTTCGGTGATCGTGATATATGTATTCTCTAAGTGGGATCCTTCCTCTACTGCAAAGAATTCTTTCTTAAATTGCATTTGGTGTTCATATTTCCCCCCGCCATTTCGTAAAGGCACTCTAGGCTTCTTAGGTCACGCATGTCAAAACGCTTCCAGCCTCTATGCATCACCTAGTTCCAAGGCCTCTTCCAATCTTCTGGATGTTCCTTATTGCATCATCCCAGTGCTTGGCAGCAGAATCTCTAGTAGTTTGCTAGGGCTAGTCTGACAAAGTACCACAAACATGGCATAAACAGCAGAAATTTATTGTTCACGATTCGGCAGCTGGTAGTCCAAATCAAAGCCTCAGCTGGGGTGGTTCCTTCTGAGTAGTAAAAGGGAAGGATCTATTCCAAGGATGTTACCTTGGCTTGTAAATGACACACTTCTCCCCATGCCACTTCACATTTTCTTCCCTGGACACATGTTCCTGTGTCTGAATTTCCCCTTTTGGTATGCAAAATGCATGCTAGTTATTTTGGTTAGAGCACACCCTAATGAATGTATTTGAACTTGAGTACCCCAGTAAAGGACCTATCTGCAAGTAGGAGAGAGATGAGGGTTCTGGAGTCTAATAGATGTACTGGTGATGGAGGGATCTTAGGTTGCACACTCCTTATGGGAATCTAATGCCTGCTGATCTGTCACTGTCCCCCATTACCCCCACATGGGACTGTCTAGTTGCAAGAAAACAAGCTCAGGGCTCCCACTGATTCTCAATTACGGTAAGTCATAAAGTTATTCCATTACACATTACAATATAATAATAATAGAAATAAAGTGCACAATAAGTGTAATGCACTTGAGTCATCCCAAAACCATCCCCCAAATGCCATTCCGTGGAAAGATTGTCTTCCTTGAAGCCAGTCACTGGTGCCAGAAAGGTTGGGGACCACTGGTCTAGCTAGGGTGTGCTGGCAAGCTGCAATCCCATGAGTCATTTGTTATCTTAGTCTACGTCTGGGAACAGGGACAACATCTGAAATTACTTCCTCTCTGAAGAGGGTATGGCATCCAGTCACTATTGAACTTCAGCACACTATTGAGAATTCTAATTGTCAGTGGCCAATAGATTGATCCTCTAAATTAACCTGCTAAAATATATTAAAAGGATTTTAGAGATTTCTCATTCTAACCGATTGATAAAAAGGTTAACTATATAAAAAGACACATCATGGTGTGACAGCTAGCCTTAAAACTTGGCTTGACAAAAGTGAAGAGCAAAAAACCTGTACAAAACAAAGATAACCTCCTGTGTCTGCTCAAACTGCCCCATGTGGGAATAACAACAAAGGACACTCCACCTTGTGCCCTTCGAGTTCAAATTCTGCACTTTCACCTCAACGCCGTGGGTTGCATTGCTAGTCAGGAAACCAGCCCCTCTTGGTTGAATATTGGTGTGACTTTTGAGGAGTATCTATTTCTTATGGACCCTTTTCCCTTCCTTGGATTGTTTTGGATTTCCTGTCTTCCTTCACCTACGATGGGGACACATGAAGCCCTGTGGCCTTCTTGTGGAGACAGCTGACAATCTAAGACCCTAGAAAATTTGGTAGGACAAATATGTGGGTTGTATCCTGTGAAAGGCTAGCAAAACTGTCTTTCCTCTTTGAACTGTCTCTGGGGTATGGGGAAGTTCTGGACCTTGTGAAATCTACTTTCTACCTCGTTGGAGACACCTCATGCATCCTTGGTTGTGTCATAATCTTGGTGAAACTTAACTGAAAAGGTACCTTTACTTTACAGTAAACAAAACCATCAAGAAAAGGTACTTTTACTTTACAGAAAACAAAACAATCAAGAAAAGGCCAAAACCCAGAAATATCAGCTGCTTGTCTTCTGCTGCTGCTTATCAGCCATAGTGGCATCGGTCGCTTTGGGCTCCTTGGTCCTCAAGACGTCATCGGAGGTCCTCTCAGAGGAAGGCTCAACCATCTTGGGGGCAACTGCCAGTGGATGTGAGGAACAGACAATGACAGTTTACCACCAGTGGGAGGGCCACTGGTAGTCACCGTATGGCTGAAGTCACGGGTCACCAACTCCACATCTGACTGAATGAAGTGCCATGCAGGGAGACTATCAGCAATCCTCCCGGCCTCAGAGGCGATTTGATGGTCCCATTGCTTGGCAATCACAGTGGGTGTCTTTCGACCTGCTCCCTGTGCTCAACCCTGCCCACCCTCAACTAGGGCGAGCTCTGCATTCCACGCATTCTTCCACTCCTGTTCTGCAACCACTCCAATTCCAAACAAGCTGGGTTGTACTAGGAATCGTCTCTAAATCATATTCTTGGTCTGTTTATTCCTTATTTCTTCCTCCAGGAGCCCAGTCTCTCTTGGGAGAGCTGCGGATCCTGGCTCAGTATGGTGTGTAGGGTTGCCCAAGACTTGATGTGTGAGGTTTCTTTCCTTTTCATAGGTAGAGTGAGCACATAATTTCTTGTCGAATAAATTTTGGGTCAGGTTTCAGAGTAAATGGGGCACTGTGAATCCTTGGGCTGGGGCAATAGGCAAAATCAGGATGTGCGACCCCCCTTCTAGGGGAAAGATCTGGGGATAGAATAAGAACATCCCTTGGGGTTTGGAACACAAAGGTTAGTGGGCAATGAGACCGATTTACTTTTAATAGCATCTTTTTCATGATTTCCTTTCTTTGAAGTCCTGGTGCTTTTGTTTCCTGGAGACAACTGGTACGGCTAGGCTGCATTAACACGGGAAAGAGACACAACACTGTGAGAGCATCTGTTTGGGTCTTAGAACTCATGTGAGCTAGTGGGACCGAACTCGACAGCAAGAGTCATTGAGGGCACGGGTTTGGGAGTCAGAGGAGACCTGGGCTCAGACCCCAGTTGTGCCTCTTACTGGCTGTACTGCCTTGGGCAAGTGGCTTGACCCCTCTGAGGCTCAGTTTCCTCCTCTGTGGAATACGGGTCTAGAAAGTGGTTGTGAAGATACAGGGTGATGATGCAGACGGGGTGCCAGACACATAGTCAGCAACCAATGAATGTCGGCTGTACCTGGTCCCAATTCCGAGATTCACGCCCTACGGAAATCACAGGTGGTGGGGGTGGGATCCAGTGCCGGACAGCTGTATGAACACGCTCTCCTGGCTATCTGTTTGCTTCGGGCTGACAGTGAGATAAGGGAGGATGACTTTTCTCTCCTGAGCCACGTGTTAGTAAAGCTGTACGGATAATGCTGCTCTGAGTCCTGAAGGGAAGTTGCTGGGTAGCAACTTTACAGTGCTCCAGCCTCGGGGCACTACCCACTCGGGGCTTTGTGTCAAGCAATTCCCCTTCACTGCCATGGAACCTGGCTTCCCATACCACCTCCTTGCCCCCACCCACCATCTCCCTATCTGAATTCTATTCACTTTTCAGGTCTTGGCTCAAATCCTGCCTCCCCTGTGAAGATGTCCTGAGTCTCAGGATCTCCAACTGTGCCATGGGCATACTGTTTGCAGCATCCCCACAGATGGATTGTGGTGAGGAAGGAAAGAGAGAGTCGATGTAGCATGCTAGGTGCAGTATCTGGTGCAGGCTTGTGGTGAGTTCCTTGCCTCTTCCTCTACCTCCCCTCTGAACCCCCAGCATGCAGGCATGGCGGCCTTGATCACATGCTGCCTTCTCTTGATAGTCATTGGGGATCATGCCTGTGCTAGTTTTCTCCTCAGTTGCGATGTCACAGACGATGGAGTGGGGGGCCATATCTCATCCTTCCTCACCTTCCAGAATCCAAAGCTACAATAAAGGCCATCATCACCATTTTTCGTTGGCCACTTTAGGGGACCATGTGGCAGGCACTCGGCTATGTGTGTAATGCACGTAAGTGTAGTCCTCACTCTTTCACCTCCTAGCTCTCTTCCAGGATGTGCAGGCATTGATTCTCCTTTAATTATACCAGATTGGGTCAACCGCTACCAAGGTCGCAACATGAGTAAGTGGCCTTGCCAGGCCTCAAGTCCCATGATAGGTTAAGTTTCTAGCGAATGCCTGTGAATGGGTGGTTGGCAAGAGGGACACACGTAGAACCCAGAATAGGAGTGCCTGCCCCATTACTTTTACATGGCATAGGCAGGCCTGCTTGAGAGAAAGATGTAGGCAATAAAGACATAGGACTCAGTGGGTCCTCGAGCATAGGTAAGGGGATATAGTCACTCCAGGACACGGAGAGAAACGGAGAGGGGATTGGTCAAGCTAAACCTCAAGGCAGTCGTCCCAGGGAATTCCACAGTGGCTCCAGGATCCCTAAAACAGTAGCAGATGACCCACCCACTAGCCATCCTCGAGGTGAACTGTAGAACAAGCCTGGGCCAAGTGAGCCTCCCTGGAAGAGGTTTGTTAGCCTAGAAGATGTTGAATCCCTTGGGAGTCCATGGTGGGCATTTCACTCCCACAGATCCTTTGGAGAGCAGCAGGCTACAAGATCGTGCGTGGACCTCTGATGCAACGAGGAGACAGGCTCCACTGTGCTTAAGTGTCCCTTACAAGTAGAAGCCAGAGGACCCTCACTCATTGCTATTCAGCCAATGCCTAAGGTCATTGGGGAAGGTCCCAGACACCTTGTACTGGTATGGCTGGTGCCTTGGAGGGGCTATCTGGAGGGCTGAGCTCAGCTGGGCCTCTGCACCTCTCCAAGGCTCCTTAGAGCATATCACTGTGGTGTCTCCAGCAGGAGAGGCAGACTTCTTACCTGGCAGCTCAGAGCTCTCAGACAGCCAGGCATAGGCCACTCCAGTCCTCTGAAAGGATAGCTCTGGGTCAGACAAACCTCCACCATTCTCCATGCGTCAAAGCCATCACGGGCCTGTCGGGATCCCTTGGGAGAGGCAAACAGACGTGTCCAACGGGGCAATGGGAGGAGCATTCAGGAATAAGCAGCCTTCCTGGGATGCAGCCTATTCGCACACACTTTTTGTGATGCTGCTAGGGAGCACACACAGAGCATGTGCATAAGAAGAGGTCCTTTACTCTCTGGGTCAAAGTGGTAGGCTCTCGAATGATTTTCCATTGGACCTATCGCTAGCAGGGTGACCTCTCCCATTTAGTGGATCCTCCTTCTTTATGCCGCAGTGATTGCCCTTAAGTGGCATGAGGTTTCTAACCATTATAGACGCTCTTTCTCCCTTCTGGGGCCCTGGCCAAGCATAAACAGACACACAGAGGACAGTAAGGAGAATATGGGGAATCAGTACTTGTTAATAGGCGCTTGACTAGAACCTGGTCTCAATATCTGATCCTCCACATTTGGGGCCGTTGGGTGTTCCAAATTCCCTCATCGACCTCCTCTTTCAGGACTCCCCTAAAATCTGACTATCCATCCCACTCTATGGAGCCTACTTCAGCACATATCTCAGCGTTCGAGGGAGGACAGGTTTCAGGCCACTGGAATTTAGGGAGTGAGAACAGCAGGAGCAACCTTATCCCTTTCTGTTTGAGAGCACTGAGCCCAAGCAGAATCTTTTCCATCCTTTTCCATCCTTAGAAGGCAATGGAATTTGTCCCCACTAGATTTCCACGGTGCTTAGGGTCCATGAACTTCAGTAGTTTTTCAGATTTCTTACTTTTGGTATGATAAGCCCTATCCAGTACCGGTCCCACAACTGTCTTTCAGAAACAGATACCTTGTCTAGCTTCACAGGTGCAGTGGTGGAGAAACTTCCCATCTCAGCATGAGTCATACCTGGAGACTCACCCATTCCAGATAAAGAATATTATCAAGTGAGATATTGGAGAATTGACGTTGGAGTGAGTTAAGTCTTTGGGGATATTGTGATGAAATAAATGTATTTTCTATGTGAGGATGTTAATTTGTGCTGCTGAGTGGATGCAGAAGATATACTAGTATGGATGGAGTGGTATCTCCCTAAAATGCACAGGTAGCACTCCTGGCCCCCAGTGTTTTAGAATGTGACCTTATTTGGAGAGAGTCTCTACACAGGTCATCTGGTTATAGTGAAGTTGTGAGGGTTGACTCTATGCAACAGGATTTGTCTCCTTACAAAAAGGTGACAATTGGTATCCAGAACTGTGAGATAAAAATTACACAGTGTTTACGTCAGCCAGCCTCTGGAATGTTTTTCAGCGGCCCTAGAAAACTAAGAGAATACACCTCCATCAACTGCATTAAAAGCATACAACCCATGGAAGAACCAAAGAAGCACACCCATCTAATCACAGGTTTCCCCTTCAACTCCCATTGAACATCCCTGGACAACTAACTCTTCCTAGTTCAGACCAGGAAACTTGATCACACATTGGGCTGTGGCTCCTCGGCTCTCGGTGTCTCCCTGGCAGACACGGATCCGAGTGGAGCTTGTGCTGCTCCATTGTACAGCATTCCATCATCCCCGTGATGCATAGAGGCCAGTCATGAAGATTTTCTTAAACAGAAGATTCTAGCCTGAAGAAGAGCAGAATCAGATAAATGTAAACAAGTGAGATTTCATTACGAGGGAACCTAGAATAGGCATTGTTCCTTAAACTTTTTGAGGAGTAGTTTTCTCTGTGCCGTGTTTGGGTCCTTGTTTATATTTTCAAATGAATTTCAGCTTACAGGGAAGGCTGGTCAAATGCTTGACTGGACTATCATTATCCCATTTATGCTACTTTCCCTATATTGATACTTCTTATTTGTTGTTTGGGCAGTTAAGCTCTTTCCCGTAGTTTGTGTTTCCTTAAGTCAGAGCATGACAGCACGATTGCTCACTAGGTTCCCGTTCTGCTCAGTCACCCACAGAAATGCTGTATCAAATGTATGAGCTTCCACTTCCTATCTTCACATCAATCCACCCCTTTCCTCTTTCTTCCTATAATTCACCGGTGTCAGTCCCCTTGCCCCCTCCCTCTTCACTCCCCACAAGCAAGTCAGATTTCATTGTTGACCCTGTTTTACTATTGGCCCTCTTTGATTTCTGAATTTACAAAGGGAAAACACATATTCCAGGGTAAAATATCCCAATGGATTTGGTTTCCAAAAGGACTTGTCTAATTACACACATAAGCAAGGGTAACTTCAGAAATTTATTCGTAGGTCTTACTTCACAGAAACATTGGCACTTTACAGCAAAACAATTAGCATAATGAGAAATAAGTCACTGAGTGACATGTGGTGTTTTGGACCAGCTACACAGCTCTGTCTCTGCAAAGAAACAGGGTCCTGCCAAGACTCTTTGGTTTGGCAAGTGTTGTTCTGGACTTGTAGGAACATTTGGCGGCACCATCCAGAGGGATTTACTTGCAACTGATTTTGTGGGGTTTTTCTCGGTCTCCTTGTGCAGTAAGCACAGCTTCAACTATTTTCATAACATTTCTCTTCAACTATTTTCATAACATT
>NW_022295288.1:0-3233 GCF_002776525.5 Piliocolobus tephrosceles
TTATTAAGCACTTTTATATAATAGGTAAATTATATATTAAAAATATATAACAATTTTCTTATTGAGATACAAAGAGCCTATTATTGAAATATTGCTGACTCTGTTTTGCAGATGAAAAAATTGAGACTCAGAGATCAAGTAACATCCTTGAGGCTACACAAGTATTCAATGATCATATCAAAATTTAAATCCCAGTCAGCTTAAATGTTGAAGCTTCTGACTTTGGGTGCTCTGCGTCATGAAGAGGTCTGTAATGAAATGATGTGATTTAATTTAAAAGTGTGGAGACTGCCATTTGAGACTCTTCAATGCTAGAACAAAATTAGACACACTGTTCAACAGTTTTTTTTCTTAGCAAATTTGACCGTGTTTTATAGTAGGAAAATTTTATTAAATGCTTATCATGGTTTGCTAAAAGCTAAAATTATGGCAATAAATTTTCTTTAATATTGATGTGATTCTGTTTAAAAATAGGTAATTTTCTTGTGTTTTAAAAGTCAACAAAAATGCATCTCAAAAATAAATGGTAATTATACAAGTAGATGGAATATGGGGAAAATAACTCTTACACTGCTAGGACTTAACCCATGAATTGGTGGAATAGTTACTATTTAATTTATATTTGATTTTTGTTTTTGATATAGTATTCATTTATACTGTAAACTGTAATATAATTTATCACTTACTTTGGTGGACTTTGCAGTAAATCAACTTCTAGAGGAGACACTTCACATTTAAATTTGAACTCTGACTTAAAGTCATCAGATAATTCACATTCCAGAAGTCTGCATTGATTGTTTGATGTCTTCAATATATTTTACATTAACTAAAATTTCATGTTGAGTTATATTAGTGTTTTGTTATTATAATGTTTGGCATCTAAACATATTTTTAAACTTTGTAATATAATTGTGGAATTTCAAAATTGTACCCTTGAGCACTTCCTGTTTCAAACATAATGCCATTTCTTGATTAAAATGATTTGAAAATTTCCCAAACTCTCAGAGTAAAACACAAAATTATTATTATGATTCAAAAGACCCTCCAGGACAAGTCTCCAGGACACCTCCTCAGCCCACTATGTTCTTGATGTCTGTAATCCAGCTATACATGTTTTTAGTTAATTACATAAACCTTCCAAGCACTTTCTTCCCTCAAGGTATCTGTGTGCATAATTTCTCTGATTAGAATTTTTTTTCACTGTATATGTAACTATGTAACTATTTCTTACCATACAACTCTCAGCCTCAACATAGAATTATTCTCACACAAAATTTCATATTGAGATGTTTATTCTGACTTTCACATCACAATTGCACTTCATATCAAGTGCTTGATATGAAGGCCAGGCACAGTGGCTCACGGTGTAATCCCAGCACTTTGGTAGGCCAAGGCAGGAGGATCACTTGAGCCCAGGGATTCAAGGCCAGTCTGGGCAACATAAAGGTCCCTGTCTCTTCAAATAATAATAATAATAATAAGTTGGGTGTGGTAGTGCAGGCCTGTAATCCCAGTTACTTGGGATACTTAAGTGAACTAATCTCTTGAGCCTTGGAGGTCAAGGCTGAAGTGAGCTGTGATTGTGCCATTGCATCCAACCCAGGCAACAGAGAGGCACCCTGTATCAAACAAACAAAATGTGCCTGATATGAGCCAGTTATCCTTAATAGGGTAGAGATACAGCAGTGAACAAAGTTGTCCAATATGCTTTATCTGTAGATTTGATCCTAGATACTGCATTTCACAGTGGCAAGTTCTTGTGATAATAAATTGGTAAGCTGATTCTCTTTTCGTAAATATTTTGATGGCACTCCCCCAAGAGTTTTGATTGCCAATGATCTTAACCAAAATGTAAGAAATTTACTGAGAGTAATTTGCTTAAAGAAAGTCATTTGTATAATTTATTATGTTATTAGTAGTCTTTCAAGGCAAAGACCATTTGATCTTGGAAGAAGAAGTTGGTTAATTTTACAATTACTGAGACCTGGAGGAAATAGTGAGATTCCTACGGTCATATCTTCATACATATGAGATTCAGGTTTCCAGACACTGACTCTATGAACTTTCATTTTGTGAACTTCCTTTTGCTGTGTACTTAATTATTAAAGCAGTCATCTTTATAATTAGTCTTATAATTCACTCTATTATCATTATTGTGGTTATAAATTACTGTTAACAATCACTGTTAGAATATTGTTCATACTTCCAGAGAGCAGTCATTACTTTTTACAACCCTTATTTAAACTACCTGTATATCATCTCGATGAAACTCTAGGGATAATTAGTTCCATAAACTAATTGACAATTCTATCTGTTCCAAAAAGTGTCTCCTTCATGCTTCTAAAGTGTGCATGTATGGATGTTGATAGAGATCGGTGGTATGGATGTTGACAGAGATTGGTGGAAGCAGAGACTAGGTTGCTATTTTTGTATGCTGAGACTTAATGAACCAAGTTTAGGCTCACATTCACTTTATCTATTTTATGAGATGAGACTTCACACTGATCCTTTTTAAATTTTTATATTATTGCTCTAAAGTAACATTTTTAGTCTATGAGCGTATCTATTCTGTAATCACTTTGATTTATTCTCTGAGCTTTTTTTTGTTCATATATACCTTTATGCGGGTGTGTTAACTACATACTAATTCAGTCTTAGGTACAGATTAATTAATCTACTCATTTATTTATTCAACAGATATTCATTGGATGTTGACTACATACTTGACACTAGAGATTAAAATTCTTCAAAGACTATGACTTCAAAGAATTTGTATTGAATAGAGAAAACAGAAAGGTAAAAAAAAAAAAAAGAAACCTAAAAATGTCACAGTATAGGAAAATACAGTGTGTTATGAAAGCATAATAATAGGACAAAATAAAATTTTGCTTGGGAATGTTATAAAAGGTTTTCTGTAACAGGAGGAAACTGAGTCATGTCTTGAAGTGTGAACAGGAGTTAACCTTCTGAAGATATGAGAAAGTGTTTCCAGCAGAAGAAAGAGGATATCCTAAGGTATGAAGTTGTAACCACATTATAAGCCTCACCTTACAAAGTTTGCTTTGTAACTGGACCACAGAATGTATATCATTAAATAATTAATTAGAACTGGAAAGAAAGAATGAGTAAAAATTATAGACTTGCGAAAACTACCATAAGAAATTTTGATTTAATGAATCCAGTGGGAAACTTCCCTTTAGTTCCAGAGATTAAGTTGTACTTTCTGTAAAACC
>NW_022295290.1:0-4265 GCF_002776525.5 Piliocolobus tephrosceles
TGCAGCAGCCCCTTTCATTTTAAGTCTGGAGGCCTAGAAGGGAAAAATGGTTTTGTGGGCCAGGTCCAGGCCCCTGCTGCTCTGTCTAGCCTCAGGACATGGCACCCTGCATCCCAGCTGCTCCAGATCGAGCTGTGGCTAAAAGGGGCCAAGATACAGCTTGGGTCATTGACTCAAAGGGTGCAAGTCTCATGCCTCTGTTGCTTCCATGTGATGTTGGACCTGCAGGTGCACAGAAGATGAGTTGAGCTTTGGGAACCTATGCTGAGATTTCAGAGGATGTATGGAAACAGCTGTGTATCCAGGCAGAAATTTGCTGCAGGGGTGGAGCCCTCATGGAGAACCTCTGTTAAGGCAGTGTTGAGGGGAAATGTGGGATTGGAATCCCCACACAGAGTCCACCACTGCCCAGTGGAACTATGAGAAGGCAGCCACTATCCTTCGGGCTACAGTAGGGTAGATCCACTGACAGCTTGCACCATAAACCTGGAAAAGCAGCAGACACTCAACACCAGTCAGGGAAAGCAGCTGCGGGGGCTGTAACCTGCAGAGCCACAGAAGCAGAGCTGCTCAAGGCCTTAGAAGCCCACTCCTTGCATCATTGTGGCTTGGATGTGAGACAGGGGGTCAAAGGAGATTGTTTTGGAGCTTTAAGATTTAATATCTGCCCTGTTAGGTTTTGAACGTGCATGATGTATTAGTCTGTTTTCATGCTGCTGATAAAACATATCTGGGACTGGGAAGAAAAAGAGGTTTAATTGGACTTATAGTTCCACATGGCTGGGCAGGCCTCAGAATCCTGGTAGGAGGTGAAGGGCTCTCCTTACATGGTAGTGGCAAGAGAAAAATGAGGAAGATGCAAAAGCAGAAACCCATGATAAAACCATCAGGTCTCATGAGACTTATTCACTACCACAAGAACAGTATGGGGGAAAGCGCCCCCATGTTCAAATTATCTCCCACCGGGTCCCTCCCACAACACATGGAAGTCATAGGAGTACAATTCAAGATGAGATGTGGGTGGGGACACAGAGCAAAACCATATCATTCTGCCTCTGGCCTCTCCAAATCTCATGTCCTCACATTTCAAAACCAATCATGCCTTCCCAGCAGTCCCCCCAAAGTCTAAAGTCTTAACTCATTTCAACATTGACCCTAAGTCCTCAGTCCAAAGTCTCATCTGACAAAAGGCAAGTCCCTTCTGCCTATGAGCCTGTAAAATCAAAAGCAAGCTAGTTACTTCCTAGATACAAGAGGGATACAGGTATTGGGTAAATATAGCCATTCCAAATGGGAGAAATTGGCCAAAACAAAGGGGTTACAGGGCCCATGCAAGTCCTAAATCCAGCAGGGCAGTCAAATTCTAAAGCTCCAAAATGATCTTTGACTCCATGTCTCACATCCAGGTCTTGCTGATGCAAGAGGTATGTTCTCATAGTCTTGGGAAGCTCTGCCCCTGTGGCTTTGCAGGGGTATAGCCCCTCTCCTGGCTGCTTTCACAGGCTGCCATTGAGTGTCTGAGGTTCCCAGGTGCACGGCGCAAGCTGTCTGTGGATGTACCATTCTGGGTCTGGAGGACAGTGGCCCTCTTCTCACAGCTTCATTAGGTAGTGCCCCAGAAGGGACTCTGTCTGGGGGGTCCCACCTGACATTTCCATTCTGCACTGCCCTAACAGAGGTTCTCCATGAGGCCCCCCCCGCCTGTGGAGGAAACATTTACCTGGGCATCCAGGTATTTCTATACATCTTCTGCAATCTAGGCGTAAGTTCCCAAACATCAATTCTTGACTTCTATGTACCTGCAGGCTCAACACCATATGGAAGCTGCCAAGGGTTGGGGCTTGCACCCTCTTAAACCGTGTGCCAAGCTGTACCTTGTTCCCTTTTAGCTGTGGCTGGAGCAGCTGGGACACAGGGCACCAAATCTCTAGACTGCACACAGCATAGGGACACTGGGCCCAGTCCACAAAACCATTTTTTCCCTCCTAGGCTTCCAAGTCTGTGATGGAAGGGGCTGCCATGAAGACCTATGATGTGGCCTGGAGACATTTTCTCCATTGTCTTGGGGATTAACATTCAGCTCCTTGTTACTTATGCAAATTTCTGCAGCCAGCTTGAATTTCTCCTCAAAAAAATAGGATTTTCCTTTCTACTGCATTGTCAGGCTACAAATTTTCTGAACTTGTATGCTTTGATTCATTTAAAGCAGAATGCTTTTAACAGCATCCAAGTCACCTTTTGAATGCTTTGCTGCTTAGAAACTTTTTCCACCAGATGCCCTAAATCATCTCTTTCAAATGTAAAGGTTCACAAGTCTCTAGGGCAGGGGCAAAATGCCACCAGTCTCTTTGCTAAAACATACGAAGAATTCCCTTTGCAAGTTCCTCATCTCCATCTGAGACCACATCAGCCTGGACCTTATTTTTGACATCACTATCAGTATTTTTGTCAAAGCCATTCAACAAGCCTCTAGGAGGTTCCAAATTTTCTCACATTTTTTCTGCCAGCTTTTGAGCCCTTCAAACTTTTCCAACTCTGCCTGATACCTAATTCCAAAGTCGCTTCCACATTTTCAGGTATCATTTCAGCAATGCCTCACTCTACTGGTACCAATTTACTGTTTTGGTCTGTTTTCACACTGCTGATAAAGACATACCCGAGACTGGGAAGAAAAAGAGGTTTAATTGGACTTACAGTTCTGCACGGCTGGGGTGGCCTCAGAATCATGGCGGGAGGTGAAAGGTACTTCTAATATGGCAGCGGCAAGTGAAAAGTGAGGAAGATTCAAAAGCGGAAACCCGTGATAAAATCGTCAGCTCTTGTGAGACTTATTAACTATCACTTGAACAGTATGGGGGAAAGCGTGCTCATGACTCAAATTATCTCCCACTGCATCTCTCCCACAGTGTCTCTCCCACATGGGAATTATGGGAATACAATTTAAGATGAGATTTGGGTGGGGACACAGAAACAAACCGTATTACATGGGGTCTGTAGCCCCTTTGTTTTGGTCAATTTTTCCCTTTTGTAATGGACACATTTACCCAATGCCTGTACCCTCATTGTGTCTTTGAAGTAACTAATATGTTTTTGATTTTACAGCCTCATATGTGGAAGGGACTTGGCTTGTCTCAGATGAGATTTGGGATTTAGACATTAAAGTTAATGCTGAAATTAGTTAAGACTTTGGGGCACTGTCGGGAAGGTAGGATTGTGATTTGAAATGTGAGAAGGATATGAGATTTCAGAGGGTCCACGAGTAGCATGATATGGTTTGACTCTGCACCCTCACCCAAATCTCATGTCAAATTGTAAATCCCAATGTTGGGGGAAGGACCTGGTAGGAGGTGATGGAATCATGTGGGCTAACTTCCTCCTTGCTGTTCTTGTGATTGTGAGTGAGTTCTCATGAGATCTTGTTGTGTAAAAATGTGTAGCACTTCACCCTTCACTCTTTCTCCCTCCCCAGCTCTGCCATGTGAAGACATGCTTGCTTTCCCTTAGCCTTCCGACCTGATTGTAAGTTTTGTGAGGCCTCCCCAGCCATGCCTCCTGTAGAGCCCACAGAACTGTGAGTCCACGAAACCTCATTTCTCCATAAATTAACCAGTCTCAGGTATGTTACAGCACTGTGAGAACAGACTAATACAAGGGTGGTCACTATATTCATTATCTTGGTTGTGGTGGTAGCTTTAGATGTATATTTGAAATGTATTATATTTTAATTATGCTTCAATCATGTTGTCAAAAAACAAAGTATATTTTCTTATATTAAGAGTGGAAATGAAATAAAATTAAATTTAAAAAAAGAGTGAGAAACAATATCTTGAAAGGGAAATACAAAGAATCTCAACCAGATTGAAATGAATAAATTAATGGAAACATTTATTGGAGCGAGCCAGAACGTGCTGATGCAGCATAAGGACCAATTCTGATAAGTAGAAAGATTCAATTAAGATGTTATTATCATTAGTAGTAGTAGCAGAAGTGGAAGAGTCATATGGGAACCTGGATATGGAAGAGAAAATAGAAAGAAAATAGCTACTTATCTTTTCTTAGGTACTTACTTTAGACATCATTTCATACTCTTTGAGGAAGATGGATGAATGGGGTGGGTAGATAGAAATATTAACTCTTATCCATGCAACAAATGTATGTTAATATTCAGTCTTTGCACTAGCTGCTAGGAAAACAAGATGTACAGACACAATTTTTGCTGTCATGGAGCTCCTTTGTAGAGCTAATACAGTGTACTAAAGAACACA
>NW_022295291.1:0-5560 GCF_002776525.5 Piliocolobus tephrosceles
CCATTCTCCTGCCTCAGCCTCCCGAGTAGCTGGGACTACAGGCGCCCGCCACCTCGCCCGGCTAGTTTTTTGTATTTTTTAGTAGAGACGGGGTTTCACTGTGTTAGCCAGGATGGTCTCGATCTCCTGACCTCGTGATCCGCCCGTCTCGGCCTCCCAAAGTGCTGGGATTACAGGCTTGAGCCACTGCGCCCGGCCTACAGTTCCTTTCTATCAGTATATATTAGTTTGAATTTCCAAGAGTTTTATATAAATGGAATCATACAGCTTTACTGAAATATAAATTCACACACCATTTAAAATTTACAATTCAATGGTTTTTGGTATATTACATTTTTAATTTTTATTTATTGTTTTTATAATTCTAAAGTAAATTTTAAATTATTGATTAATTTTATTTCTTTATTCATTTATTTTTTGAGACAGAATCTCACTCTGTCCCCAGGCTGGAGTGCAGTGGCACGACCAGGGCTCACCCCAGCCTCCACCTCCTGGGCCCAGGTGATCCTCCCACCACAGCCTCTCCACTACAGACGGGTGCCACCACGCCTAGCTAATTTTTGTATTTTTTGTAGAGACAGGGTTTCACCATGTTGCCCAGGCTGGTCTCGAACTCCTGGGCTCAAGCGATCTGCCCATCTCAGCCTCCCAAAGTGTTGAAATTATGCATGCGGCCTGTGCCTTTGCTGTTTTGTTTTGTTATGTTTTGTTTTGTTTTGTTTTGAGACAGAGTCTCACTCTGTCATCCAGGCTGGAGTACAGTGGCACAATCTCGGCTCACTGCAACCTCCACCTCCCGGGTTCAAGCAATTCTCCTGCCTCAGCTTCCTAAGTAGCTGGGACTACAGGCACGTGCCACCACACCTGGCTAATGTTTGTATTTTTAGTAGAGAGGGGGCTTCACCTGGCCTGTTGGCCAGGTTGGTCTCAAACTCCTGACCTCAGGTGATCTGCCCTTCTCGGCCTCCCAAAGTGCTGGGATTACAGGCATGAGCCACCACGCCCAGCCTGTGTCTTTGTATGTAAAGAGCATTTCTTGTATGCAGAACAAAGGTTGGGTCTAGCTTTTCTTTTCTTTTTTTTTTCTTTTTTTTTTTTGAGATGCAGCTTTGCTATTTTTGCCCAGACTGGAGTGCAATGTCATGATCTCGGCTCACCACAACCTCCATCTCCCAGGTTCAAGCGTTTCTCCTGCCTCAGCCTCCCGAGTAGCTGGGATTACAGGCATGCACCACCACGCCTGGCTAATTTTGTATTTTTAGTAGAGACGTAGTTTCTCCATGTTGGTCAGGCTGGTCTTGAACTCCCGACCTCAGGTGATCTGCCCCCCTCGGCCTCCCAAAGTTCTGGGATTACAGGCATGAGCCACCGTGCCCGGACTTTTTTTTTTTTTTTTTTGAAACAGGGTCTCACTCTGTCACCAAGGCTGGAGTGCAGTGACATGATCTCAGCTCACTGTAGTCTCAACCTCCTGGGCTCAAGCAGTCCTCCCCTCAGCCACCTGAGTAGTAGCTAGGACTACAGGCAGGCACCACCACACCCGGCTAGTTTTTTGTTTTTTGTTTTGAGACGGAGTCTTGCTCTGCCATCCAGGCTGGAGTGCAATGGCATGATCTCAGCTCACCACAACCTCCACCTCCCGGGTTCAAGCGATTCTCCTGCCTCAGCCTCCCGAGTAGCTGGGATCACAGGCGTGTACCACCACACCCGGCTAATTTTTGTATTTTTAGTAGAGACAGGGTTTCATCATGTTGTTCAGGGTGGTCTTGAACTCCTGCTCGTGATCTGCCCACCTCGGCCTCCCAAAGTGCTGGGAATACAGGCGTGAGCCACCGTGCCCGGCCACCCATCTAGTTTTACTTTTTGCAGAGACAGGTCTCTGTGTTGCCCAGGCTGGTCTTGAACTCCTGGGCTCAAGCAATCCACTTGCCTTCGGCTCCCAAAGTGCTGAAATTATAGGTGTGAGCCACTGTACCTGGCAGGTCTTGCTTTTCTACCCAATCTGATCACCTCTGCCCTGTAATTAGGGTGTTAAGAACATCTAAGTTTAATATAATTGTTAATACAATTAGATTTGGGTCTATCATCTTGTTTTTATTCATCCGATCTCTTTGTTCTCTTTTTCCTTTTTCTGACTTATTTTGGATTAGTCAATATTACTTTTATTCCATTATATCTCCTTTACTGAATTATTAGCTATTCCTCCTTATTTTAGTGGTTGCTTAAAGGTTTATAGCGACATCTTTAACCTATCACCATCTACCTTCAAATATTATACCATTTCACAGAGAGTGTAAGAGCCTTATATTAATAGGCCAGGCGCGGTTGCTCACGCCTGAAATCCCAGCACATTGGTAGGCTGAGGCAGGCAGATCATTTGAGGTCAGGAGTGCGAGACCAGCCTGACCAACATGGTGAAACCCCGTCTCTACTAAAAATACAAAAATTAGCCAGACATGGTGGCGCATGCCTGTAATCCCAGCTACTCAGGAGGCTGAGGCAGAAGAATTGCTTGAGCCTGGGAGGCAGAGGCTGCAGTGAGCCGAGATCATGCCACTGCTCTCCAGCCTAGGCTACAGAGCAAGACTCCGTCTCAAAGAAAAAAAAAAAAAGGAAAAGAAAGTATGGCCCAACCACGGGAAAAACAGAATTTGACAGAAACCATCCCAGAGGAGGCCCAGAAATGAGAATTACTAGTCAAAGATATTAATCGGCCGGGCGCGGTGGCTCAAGCCTGTAATCCCAGCACTTTGGGAGGCCGAGACGGGCGGATCACGAGGTCAGGAGATCGAGACCATCCTGGCTAACACGGTGAAACCCCGTCTCTACTAAAAATACAAAAAACTAGCCGGGCGAGGTGGCGGGCGCCTGTAGTCCCAGCTACTCGGGAGGCTGAGGCAGGAGAATGGCATAAACCCGGGAGGCAGAGCTTGCAGTGAGCTGAGATCCGGCCACTGCACTCCAGTCCGGGCGACAGAGCGAGACTCCGCCTCAAAAAAAAAAAAAAAAAAAGATATTAATCACCTGTCTTAAATATGTTCAGTGAGCTAAAGGAAACCATGTACAAAAAAAGTAAATCAGTGAAATAATGTATGAAAAAATGAGAATATTGATAAAGAGAAATTAGAGCAGGCGTAAGAAAGGATTGCAGACTTGAAGTTGGGTCAATTGAAATTATCCATGTGAAAGATCTGGGCAAAAGAATGAAGAAAAATAAACAGAACCTGAGAGACCTATAGGACATCATCAGACATAACAACATATGCATTTTAGGAGTATCAAAAGGAGAAGAGAGAAAGAAAAAGGCAGAAATATATATACAAATATTTATTTATATGTATAGAAATACATATATACAGGCCGGGCGCGGTGGCTCACGCCTGTAATCCCAGCACTTTGGGAGGTCAAGATGGGTGGATCACAAGGTCAGGAGTTCAAGACCAGCCTGGCCAAGATGGTGAAACCCCGTCTCTACTAAAAATACAAAAAATTAGCCAGGCACAGTGGCAGGCACCTGTAATCCCAGCTACTTGGGAGGCTGAGGCAGGAGAATCACTTGAACTCGGAGGGCGAAGGTTGCAGTGGGCCGAGATCATGCCACTGCACTCCAGCCTGGGCAATAGAGTGAGACTCCATCTAAAAAAAAAAAAAAAAAATATATATATATATATATATACACACACACACACACAGACTCCATCTCAAAAAAAAAATACATATATATACACACACACACACACACATATATTTATATATTTAGTTATATCTAAAATTATATATACGTATATAGTTTCAAAAGAAGGTAGGTATATGTATATAGGTATACAGTTTCAAAAGAAGTAAGGTATATGTATATAGTTTTAGAGACAGGGTCTCACTCTGTCATCCAGGCTGGAGTGCGGTGGTGCGATCATAGCTCACTGCAGCCTTGAACTCCGTGGCTCAAGTGATCCTCCTGCCTCAGCCTCCTGACTAGCGGGTACTACAGGCATATGCCACCATATCTAATTTTTAAAATATTATTATTATTTTTGAGATGGAGTTTTGCTCTTGTTGCCCAGGCTGGAGTGCAATGGCGTGATCTTGGCTCACTGCAACCTCCGCCTCCCGGGTTCAAGCAATTCTCCTACCTCAGCCTCCTGAGTAGCTGGGATTACAGGCACCCACCACTACACCCAGCTAATTTTGTTTTGTATTTTTAATAGAGACAGGGTTTCACCATGTTGGCCAGGCTGGTCGTGAACTCCTGACCTCAGGTGATCCACCTGCCTTGGCTTCCCAAAGTGCTGTGATTACAGGCATGAGCCACCATGCCTGGTCATAATTTTAAATTTTTTTGTAGGGATGGGGCCTTACTATGTTGGCCAGGCTGGTCTTGAACTCCTGAGCTCAAACAATCCTCCTGCATTGGCCTCCCAAAGTGTTGAGATTATAGGCACGAACCACCACACCTAGCCAGAAAAAATACTCGAAGAAATAATGGCCAAAAACTTCTCAAATCTGAGAAAAGACATGAATATACATGTTCAACAGTTAAACTCCAAGCAGGATAAATTCAAAGAGATCCACATCAAGACACATTATAGTCAAATTGTTGAAACCCAAAGACAAAGGGATATTTTTTATTGTTTTTTTTTAGAGACAGGTCTCACTATGATGTTGCCCAGGCTGGTCTTTTTTTTTTTTTTTGAGATGGAGTCTCGCTCTGTTGCTCAGGCTGGAGTGCGGTGGCCGGATCTCAGCTCACTGCAAGCTCTGCCTCCCGGGTTTACGCCATTCTCCTGCCTCAGCCTCCCAAGTTGGGACTACAGGCGCCCGCCACCTCGCCCGGCTAGTTTTTTGTACTTTTTAGTAGAGCCAGGGTTTCACCGTGTTAGCCAGGATGGTCTTGATCTCCTGACCTCGTGATCCGCCTGTCTCGGCCTCCCAAAGTGCTGGGATTACAGGCTTGAGCCACTGCGCCCGGCGCCCAGGCTGGTCTTAAACTGCTGGCCTCAAGTGATCCTCCCACCTCAGCCTCCCAAAGTGCTGAGATTATGAGTGTGAGCCACTAGGTCGGAAATAACCACTAAGAAAAAAACTTAACATACAGAGTAGGAAAGAGGAAGGGAATCAAAATTGTACACCACCAAAAAAATCAACTAAATTTTTAAAAAGGCAGTAATGAAAGAACTGAGGAACGAAACCCATACAAGACATAAAGAAACAAATAGATAAATGGCAAAAGTAAATCCCTCTTTATCAGTATTCACATTACATATAAATGGATTAAACTCTCCTAGTAAAAGGCAGAAATTAGCAGGTTAGATTTTTTTAAAAGATCCATTTATATGCTGTCCATAAGAGTCTCATGTTAGATATAAGGACACAAAGAGATTGAAAGTAAAAAGATTGGGAAAGATACTGCATGCAAATAGTAACCAAGAGAGCTGTGGTGACTATATTATTGTCAGACAAAATAGGCTTTACACCAAAAAAGGTCAGACAGAGGACATTAAATACTGATAAAAGGTTTATACAGCAAGAAGATATAGGCCGGGTGTGGTGGCTCACGCCTGTA
>NW_022295292.1:0-16877 GCF_002776525.5 Piliocolobus tephrosceles
CCCCCAGTCCAAATTTCCAAAGAGCACCCCCTTAGGGTGCCTCCTAGCCAATTTAAAAACCTTACAGCTTGAACAAGACCTTAGGAGGAAGTGGTTAATTTTCCTTTCCACTGTGGCGTGATCGACCTCAGCAATTTCTGCCAGCGGCTAGGCAAGTGGTCCGAAATTAATTACGTACAAGGCTTTTGGGCCTTAAGCTCTCGTCCCTATACTCCTCCTTCTCTCCACCCCCTCCCTTCCTGCCCAGACTCCTCCTTCCTCCTCCTTATCTACTAGTAATCCACTCGGTCCCATGCCTCCTTCGGGGCCCCCAACTGGCTGTCTTGAGTCCCCTATCTCTGCCCACACCCTCTACAGTGTTAGCACCTTTGCGAGAGGTAGCTGGGGCGGAGGGGGTAGTCAGAGTACATGTCCCTTTTTCATTGGCCGATCTTTCCAAAATTGAGAAGCGTTTAGGTGATTTCTCAGCTAATCCTACCATATACATAAAGGAATTTAGACACCTTTGTCAGGCCTATGACTTAACTTGGCATGACCTCCAGGTTATCCTAACCTCTACCCTAAACTGACTGAGGTTCTAACCCAGTATACCCGGTTAGATCCGGCCTCCCCCACAGGGGCCACCATTTTGGCATCTTATTTCATTTCTCAATCAGCTCCTGACATTCGTAAAAACTTCAAAAGGTAGAGGATGGTCCTCAGACACCAATACAAGACCTAGTTAAATTAGCCCTTAAGGTCTATAACTCCAGAGAGGAGACGGCAGGCTTGCCTTGAACAGAAGTTACAGCTCTTAGCAGCGGCTTTACAGCCCAGTCGTAACCCCAGGCCAGAGAGCACATACTCCGCAGACTCCAAGGCTACAAAAGGAGCCTGCCTGCTATAAGTGCGGCAAGGCAGGACACTATGCCGACAGGTGTCCGCAGGGTCCCCAAGCCCCAACGCAGCCTTGCTATAAGTGCAAGGCATCAGGACATTGGGCCAGTGAATGTCCTAACCCTCGTCCACCAGCAACCCCCTGCCCTGCTTGCCAGCAGGGAGGAAACTGGAAGTCTGATTGCCCCACCCTGAGAACAGGTGCCGCGCCTCCACGTGACCCCCTTTCCCAGGATCCTGGGAGCTCCTTCCAGCTCCTACATCTGGATGATGACAACTGAAGGTGCCGAGACTTGGGGACCCCCATCACCCTCGCCAAGCCATGGGTAACTCTCCTGGTAGCGGGTAAGACAATTACTTTTTTAATCAACAGCGAGGCTACCTATTCTGTTTTGCCATCCTTCTCTGGACCTAGCCTTCCATCCAATATCTCTGTAGTAGGAATAAGGGGAAAGCCATCCACTCCACAAAAACTCCACTCCTTAATTGCTGCCTTAACAACTAGTTTGCGCACTCGTTCCTCATTCCCAGCTAAAAAGGGCCCCTAGTGAAAGCAATCAGTGGAAATCAGTTTGACTTTCCCCCACTCGCCTCAAACTTACTAAATTTTCTTAACTATCTCATACTCCCCAACCTTGCCAGGACCTTCCTTCTGGGTTTTGCCCATATTCCAACAAATGCTTCCATTCCTCATTCCTATACTAATACTGTGCCTTATTTTATTTTTCATCCGTGCGTCCAAATACCAACCATGGGCCCTGACCTTAATGACGCCCCTTAACAGCAGGAAGTAGCCAGACAGACCACGGCGCCCCTTTATCACTATTATCAATAAAAGGTTGGACTGTTTGGACGAACAGAGGCAAGATGGTGCACTTCCGGGTTCTTCTTCACCACCAACTCTTCCTGCGTGCGCGAAAATGCATCCGGCGCCCGGGAAGGTGCAGATCAACTGGGCATGCGCCAGGTGACGTCAATCCGAAGAGACCAAGATTTACCTGGTCGCACCTGTGGAACGCCCCCCCCCCCCCGACACGCCCGTGCCCCGCCTATTGCCCTCCCACTCCTAGAAAAGCCACTCTTGGCCAGTGAGCCACGCGGCCTTCTCACAGCCCCACTCCTGTCGGGATGTCCGGACTGTGGGAACTCCGTCTGAGAGCCCCACGGGGGACTCTGCCGGCCTCCTTCGCCAGAGGCCGACAGACTTCTCCCCCACACCTTAGGTTACCAAAATAAATGTGCAGTTTTGCTCCTACCCTTGCCTGGTCGCTGGTTCTTTTGTGCCCGCTTGGCAGGTCTTAGAAAAACAAATCACATAAACTGTTTCTTCAATAGTTCTACATTCAGGAGGCCTAATTACTTTTAAATTATACAACATTTCATGCATAAATTCCCTTTTATAACTTTTTTTTCCACGACTTTCACAGACAATTCTTCAACATGCTTCAACTTTCTGACTTGTTGCAAACATCCTTTTCTTTAAACAACCAGTTAATTTATTTTAGGACAAGAATTTGCCATATAACATTCTTTTTACATAACCCCCCCCCCCCCGCTTTATTTTTTCCTAAAGATGATAACCATTCTTTTCCAAAGCCAACTTCCTTCATGTCTGTGGACTAGATTGCCTAAGGCCATAAGATTAGAAGTTAGGATAATACATGTTACACTGTTCACTTTCAGCAAACTACTTTTGTTGAAAATCTTGTAAGTTTGGGATTTCAATTATCCTTTGCTGTTAATAGGACCTTGTTTAGTCCAAATTTACTTAGAATTGGTATAGATGGTTCTTTCCTGGTTCTGTAAATACTTTAGGTCTCGGCTGAGTGGAAACAGCTAGCAGGTTTGAGCAGACGAATTATTAGGCAATTTTCCTAACTCTGCTTTTACAAGAGTTTCCCTATCAATTACTGAATTCCTATTGTGTTGTTTTCTCTCAGTCACCCTGGAGGAACCATCTGTTGTCCTGTCCTGAAGGGAGTTCCTCCTAGGTCTGGTCAGACCTTTGTATAGTAATTAATTAAGATTTAGATTCCCTGTTAGGAAACTACTGGTTAAAGGAATTATCAGTGGTGAATGTTAAATCATCTTTTTCTAACAGAATAGCCCAGTACTTTAAGAGTTTTGAGTTAGTAAGCTACCTTTTTGCCTTTTTTTTTCTAAGGATAGTTCTGAACTTGTGAGGTGTGCTCACAATGAAGTTTCCTCTAAAAGCTATTTTTCTAATTTCTTCTGCTAGCAAAGCAGTTGCTGCTACAGATTAGATGCATTTGGGCTATCCGCGGGTTACTGGGTTAAGGATTTTTGATAGGAAGGCTACGGGTTCTCAGTGGCCTCAGTGATTTCAGGCTACGCCCTTGTTTACACTGACAACAAGGTGGTATTGGAGTGTTATAGGGTCATGGAGAAGACCTTTAATTATCAATTATAGGTTTTAAATTTACCCTGGCTTTTAAAGGAATAGGGTACACTGTTTTCTCTTTACTACTTCTCTCTTTCTCTCTTTGACTCTCTCTCTTTGACTCCCTCTTTGTCTGTCTCTTCCTCTCTCTGCCTCTTTTTCTCTCTTTCTTTCTCTCTTTGACTTTCTCTCTCTCTCTCTCTTTGACTCCCTCTCTCCCTGTCTCTCTCTCTCTAACTCCCTCTTTGTCTCTCTGTCTCTTCCTCTCTCTCTGCCTCTCTTTTTCTCTCTCTTTCTGTCTTTGACTTTCTGTCTCTCTCTCTCTCTGACTCCCTCTGTCTCTCTGTCTCTTCGTCTCTCTCTCTCTCTGCCTCTCTCTTTCTCCCTCTCTCTTTGATTCCCTCTTTGTCTCTATGTCTCTTCCTCTCTCTCTCTGCCTATCTCTCTCTCTCTTTCTCTTTCCTCTCTGCTGTTCTTTCCCTGCCTCTGCCAGCTGCTTATGCTGCTGTTCTCCCCTGTCCTTCCCCTTCCCCTAGGGGAGGGACCTGCAGAGTGGAGCTACTCTTTCTTCCCCTGAAAAGAGAATGCCCAAGATGGACATTAACTCAACCCAAGTGTACAACTGAAGTCCTAAGAATTGGTCAATTTGATCTGCCACTCTAAGGGTCATCTACTAGTGATTTCAGCTCCTTTTTTAAAATTCTGGACTTCTGAACTGGTTAGGGGAGCATTAACAAAGCCAGTGCCCCCCCACCCCCCACCCTCCTTGTGGTACGTCTTTCAAAGGGAAGAGGGTTGGGGCTAACCTCTTAGGTACAGAGGGAAATGAGAAATTCTGAATATCTTTTTTACATCGTTCTACCTCATGCTGGAGTCCTTTTAGAGAGGGGTATTTAGGTCGGGAGGGAACAGGCTGATGGGATGGTAATTCCCAAGAGTCAGTGTTTTAAGAAGAAGAGATAACATGAGTAGAGGGATAATTTGGAATGGAATCTGAGGTGGCAGTGGCTGTCTGAGGGGAAAGATTGGGGACACTGAATGGGGGAAGATAGTCTAGAGGATCCCATGTGCTGGAATTTTTAGGCATGAGAGCTGGCTCCTCTGACTTTTCATTTTGAAGTGCCAGATTGAGTTCTTCCCTATTTGTTTTTAAGGGAAAAAGGAGGGCAGGTACTTGCCTCCATAGCCTAGTTCTTCTTGAGACACTGGACTTTTATCATTAACATATCAGATTAGAAGCTGACACATTACATCCTCATTCAACCTAAACTTTGGTCAGAAGATTAGTGTTTTGAGGATGGGTCCCTGAGTTCGAATAAAACAGCAATGTTTTATCATTTGTTGCTTTTTCCTGTGTTTAGTCCTTTCATTATCCTTCCTGTGTTTTAGCATGAGACCTAGGGGGCTATCTAGGGGGATATCTTTGTTACCATCTTTATCCTGTCTTGCTTGGGGTATTTCCCATATTGATGGTTTTGGGGTAAGGTTCAAGGTTCAATTTCCCATACTGGGAATTTCTCACCTTTTGGGGTGAGGCTCAGTTTCCCCACTGGAAATTTCTTGCCATTTCTACTACTGGAGGTTTGAGTGAGGTTCAGTTCCCCTCCCCGCAATGGGGATGTCTCACCACTTTTTAACCTCTAAGTCACCCTGATCAAGGAGTACTTCACCACTCCTGCCCTGCCACGTCTTTCTTACCTTGGTCCCAACCACCAAGGAAATACTTTACCAGCTGCCTTGGCTTCTGCTTCCTTGGTCTGTGCACAGAGTCATCGCCACAGTATGTGAGGATCCTTTAAGCTAGGTTGCTGGACAGTTCCCGTCCCTGCCCCTCCCCCTGCCTGAGAGACCAGGTTACTCCTTGCACTAGAAGGGTCTTGATTTCTCACCTCTGAGGCTGCCACAAGGGGGCGCAGCATGCCTCCTCACAAGAGAGAACCAGAGAACATCCCCAGAGGGGAATGTAATCACAGGCGAGCACGGGAATTGTTCTATATAAAGTTTCAGTGCCGCAAAAGGAATAGCACTCAAATATAAAATTTTCTTTTTAATTCTCAACAAGGCAAGTTACTTCTATAGAAGATACTTCTCAAGAAGAGCAACCCCAAGACACATAATTATCAGATTCACCAAAGTTGAAATGAAGGAAAAAATATTAAATATTAAGGGCAGCCAGAGAGAAAGGTCGGGTTACCCACAAAGGGAAGCCCATCAGACTAACAGCAGATCTCTCGGCAGTAACTCAACAAGCCAGAAGAGAGTGGAGGCCAATATTCAACATTCTTAAAGAAAAGAATTTTCAACCCAGAATTTCATATCCAGCCATACTAAGATTCATAAGTGAAAGAGAAATAAAATCCTTTACAGACAAGCAAATGCTGAGAGATTTTGTAACCACCAGGCCTGCCTTACAAGAGCTCCTGAAGGAAGCACTAAACGTGGAAAGGAACCACTGGTACCAGCCACTGCAAAAACATGCCAAATTGCAGACCATCAATGCTAAGAAGAAACTGCATCAACTCACGAGTAAAATAACCAGCTAACATAATGACAGAATCAAATTCACACATAACAATATTAACCTTAAATGTAAATGGGCTAAATGTGCCAATTAAAAGGCACAGACTGGCAAATTGGATAAAGCGTCAAGACCCATCAGTATTCAGGAGACCCATCTCACGTGCAGAGACACACATAGGCTCAAAATAAAGGGATGGAGGAAGATTTACCAAGCAAATGGAAAATTAAAAAAAAGCAGGGGTTGCAATCCTAGTCTCTGATAAAACAGACTTTAACCCAACAGAGATCAAAAGAGACAAAGAAGGCCATTACATAATGGTAAAGGGATCAATTCAACAAGAAGAGCTAACTATCCTAAATATATATGCACTCAATACAGGAGCACCCAGATTCACAAAGAAAGTCCTTAGAGACTTACAAAGAGACTTAGACTCCCACACAATAAAAATGGGAGACCTTAATACCCCACTGTCAACATTAGACAGTTCAACAAGACAGAAAGTTAACAAGGATATCCAGGAATTGAACTCAGCTCTGCACCAAGTGGACCTAATAGACATCTACAGAACTCTCCACCCCAAATCAACAGAATATACATTCTTCTCAGCACCACATCACACTTACTCCAAAATTGACCACGTAGTTGGAAGTAAAGCATTCCTCAGCAAATGTAAAAGAACAGAAATTATAACAGACTGTCTCTCAGACCACAGTGCAATCAAACTAGCACTCAGGACTGAGAAACTCAATCAAAACCGCTCAACTACATGGAAACTGAACAACCTGCTCCTAAATGACTACTTGGTACATAACTAAATGAAGGCAGAAATAAAGATGTTCTTTGAAACTAATGAGAACAAAGACACAACATACTAGAATCTCTGGGACACATTTAAAGCAGTGTGTAGAGGGAAATTTATAGCACTAAATGCCCACAAGAGAAAGCAGGAAAGATCTAAAATTGATACCCATCACAATTAAAACAACTAGAGAAGCAATAGCAAACACATTCAAAAGCTAGCAGAAGGAAAGAAATAACTAAGATCAGAGCAGAACTGAAGGAGATAGAGACACAAAAATCCCTTCAAAAAATCAATCAATCCGGGAGCTGGTTTTTTGAAACGATCAACAAAAGTGATAGACCACTAGCAAGACTAATAAAGAAGAAAAGAGAAAAGAATCAAATAGCTGCAATAAAAAATGATAAAGGGGATATTACCACCGATCCCACAGAAATACAAACTACCATCAGAGAATACTATGAACACCTCTACACAAATAAACTTGAAAATATAGAAGAAATGGATAAACTCCTGGACACATACACCCTCCCAAGACTAAACCAGGAAGAAGTTGAATCCCTGAATAGACCAATAACAGGCTCTGAAATTCAGGCAATAATTAATAACCTACCAACCAGAAAAAGCCAAGGACCACAAATATTCACAGCCAAATTCTACCAGAGGTACAAAGAGGAACTGGTACCATTCCTTCTGAAATTATTCCAATCAATAGAAAAAGAGGGAATCCTCCCTAACTCATTTTATGAGGCTAGCATCATCTTGATACCAAAGCCTGGCAGAAACAACAAAAAAAGAGAATTTTAGACCAATATCCCTGATGAACATCGATGCAAAAATCCTCAATAAAATACTGGCAAACAGAATCCAGCAGCACATCAAAAAGCTTATCCACCATGATCAAGTGGGCTTCATCCCTGGGATGCAAGGCTGGTTCAACATATGCAAATCAATAAACGTAATCCACCATATAAACAGAACCAAAGACAAAAACCACATGATTATCTCAATAGATGCAGAAAAGGCCTTTGACAAAATTCAACAGCCTTTCATGCTAAAAACCCTCAATAAATTCGGTATTGATGGAACACATCTCAAAATAATAACAGCTGTTTATGACAAACCCACAGCCAATATCATACTGAATGGGCAAAAACTGGAAGCATTCCCTTTGAAAACTGGCACAAGAAAGGGATGCCCTCTCTCACCACTCCTATTCAACATATTTTGGAAGTTCTGGCCAGGTTAATCAGGCAGGAGAAAGGAATAGAGGGTATTCAATTAGGAAAAGAGGAAGTCAAATTGTCCCTGTTTGCAGATGACATGATTCTATATTTAGAAAACCCCATCATCTCAGCCCCAAATCTCCTTAAGCTGATAAGCAACTTCAGCAAAGTCTCAGCATACAAAATCAATGTGCAAAAATCACAAGGATTCCTGTACATCAATAACAGACAAACAGAGAGCCAAATCATGAGTAAACTCTCATTCACAATTTCTTCAAAGAGAATAAAATACGTAGGAATCCAACTTACAAGGGACGTGAAGTACCTCTTCAAGGAGAACTGCAAACCATTGCTCAACGAAATAAAAGAGGACACAAACAAATGGAAGAACACACCATGCTCATGGATAGGAAGAATCAATATTGTGAAAATGGCCATACTGCCCAAGGTAATTTATAGACTCAATGCCATCCCCATCAATCTACCAATGACTTTCTTCACAGAATTGAAAAAAACTGCTTTAAAGTTCATATGGAACCAAAAAAGAGCCCTCATTGCCAAGACGATCCTAAGCCAAAAGAACAAAGCTGGAGGCATCATGCTACTTGACTTCAAACTATACTACAAAGCTACAGTAACCATAACAGCATGGTACTGGTACCAAAACAGAGATATAGACCCATGGAACAAAACAGAGCCCTCAGAAATAATACCACACATCTACAACCATCCAGTCTTTGACAAACCTGACAAAAACAAGAAATGGGGAAAGGATTCCCTACTTAATAAATGATGTTGGGAAAACTGGCTAGCCGTAAGTAGAAAGCTGAAACTGGATCCCTTCCTTACACCTTATACAAAAATGAATTCAAGAAGGATTAAAGACTTAAATGTTAGATCTAAAACCATAAAAACCCTAGAAGAAAACCTAGGCAATACCATTCAGGACATAGGCCTGGGCAAGGACTTCATGACTAAAACACCAAAAGCAATGGCAACAAAAGCCAAAATTGACAAATGGGATCTAATTAAACTAAAGAGCTTCTGCGCAGCAAAAAAAAAACTACCATCAGAGTGAGCAGGCAACCTATAGAATGGAAGAGAGTTTTTGCAATCTACCCATCTGACAAAGGGCTAATATCCAGAATCTACAAAGAACATAACACATTTACATGAAAAAATCAAACAACCCCGTCAAAAAGTGGGTGAAGAATATGAACAGACACGTCTCAAAAGAAGACATTTATGCAGCCAATAGACACATGAAAAAATGCTTGTCATCGCTGGCCATCAGAGAAATGCAAATCAAAACCACAATGAGATACCATCTCACACCAGTTAGAATGGTGATCATTAAAAAGTCAGGAAACAACAGGCGCTGGAGAGAATTGGAGAAATAGGAACACTTTCACACTGTTGGTGGGACTGTAAACTAGTTCAACCATTGTGGAAGACAGTGTG
This sequence comes from Piliocolobus tephrosceles, assembly GCF_002776525.5. Classification (NCBI taxonomy): domain Eukaryota; kingdom Metazoa; phylum Chordata; class Mammalia; order Primates; family Cercopithecidae; genus Piliocolobus; species Piliocolobus tephrosceles. The sequence continues at coordinate 9,285 of NW_022295292.1, forward strand.
GCCATTCCTCAAGGGTCTAGAACTGGAAATACCATTTGACCCAGCCATCCTATTTCTGGGTATATACCCAAAGGATTATAAATCATGCTGCTGTAAAGACACATGCACACATATGTTTATTGTGGCAGTATTCACAATAGCAAAGACTTGGATCCAACCCAAATGTTCATCAACGGTAGACTTGATTAAGAAAATGTAGCACATATACACCATGGAATACTATTCAGCCACAAAAAAGGATGAGTCATGTCCTTTGTAGGGACATGGATGAAGCTGGAAACCATCATTCTGAGCAAACTATCGCAAGGACAGAAAACCAAACACTGCATGTTCTCACTCATAGTTGGGAATTGAACAATGAGAATGCTTGGACACAGGGTGGGGAACATCACACACTGGGGCCTGTCGGGGGGGGGGGGGAGGGGGGAGCGATAGCATTAGGAGATATTCCTAATGTAAATGACTAGTTAATGGGTGCAGCACACCAACATGGCACATGTATGCATATGTAGCAAACCTGCACGTTGTGCACTTGTACCCTATAACTTAAAGTATAATAATAAAAGGTAAGCATACATAAATATACACATACACATACATATATATGTGTATAAAGGAAGCATATATATACATATATATATCAGGACTTTATGCTTTCTTTCTCTTCTAGGATATTATTTTTTTGACACAAAGGGATTTTTTTTTACCCTGCTCAGTCAAATGAATTCTGTTTTCTCCATTTATTTCAGCCTGTCTCTTTCTTCTTGCTACTCTCTGCTGCATAAGGGACCTTAAATAATTTTGAAGTTTGTAAAATTAGATTTTTTCTAATTTCAAAAGAGCTCATGAGATCTCTTATATGTATATAATTTTATGTTATGTATTTTGTATACTTATATATAATTTATATAATTTAATTCTCTATATTTAATTTACTTAAAGACAAAAAAGCACTAAAAGACTTTATCAAAAAATGGAAGCCCAGATGCTTTTTTTTTTTTTTGAGTCCAAGTTACACTCTTATTGCCCAGGCTACAGTGCTGTGGCACAATCATGGCTCACCACAACCTCCACCTCCCTGGTTCAAGTGATTCTCCTGCCTCAGCCTTCCTGAGTAGCTGTTATTACAGGCATGCGCCACCATGCCCACCTAATTTTGTATTTTTCGTAGAGTCAGGGTTTCTCCATGTTGGTCTGGCTGGTCTCGAACTCCCGACCTCAGATGATCCGCCCGCTCCAGCCTCCCAAAGTGCTGGGATTACAGGCGTGAGCCACCGTGCCTAGCCCCAAATGCTTTTTAAAGTTCACAGGCAAAATCTCTAAATGGAAACATTGACAAAAAAACATGTGCAGATGGAAAACAATCATAAGACAAGATAATCAAGATCATTCTTCAAAAGGAAATTATGAATTAAATAAAAGTGAGATCCATACCTATTAGGATGACTGCTTATTGGAAAAAAACATAAGAAGGTATTTTATGTGATCTATACAGGTGTACTCATTCCTTGATCATATGAAAATGCAGTATTTTTAGAAGGTTAAAGCTATTAAGTTTACAGAAATACCAACCAACAAATCACTTTAAGCAAAGCTCTTCATTTTTCAGAAAAAGTTATGATTTCTCATTTTCTACTTTTGGCAGAGATTTTCATTCTTTCCAGTGGAACCTAAACCTTCTGAAGGCCTTTCCATTTCATCCAGAGCTTGAACTTCTATTTACAGATAAAAAATCTGTTCGCAAAAAACTTGTGCAATTTGATCACTTTTTTGACTTCAAACCTTTCTTTACCAAAATTAAGCACTACGGCACCACCATTTCCTCTATAATCTTTGTCTGTGACACCCGCTCCTGTATCTATAAAGTGCTTTGCAGCCAGGCCAGACCACTGAGCCACTCATCCATTACAGCCAGCAGGAAGAGCATTGTTCACAAGAGCTTACTCCATAGATGGTATTGTACAATCGTAGGCACTATACAGGTTATAGTCCGCGGTAAGCCAAGACCCCTGGTTCAGGGCTGTGGATGCTTGGAGAGCAGGCAAAGCACAGCTGCATGCTGCCCTCCTCAGCAGAGCAGGCCTGCTTACTGGGGGAGAAATGGCAGGTGTCTTCAGAGCAGGGCATGGTAGAGCAAAAGGAGAGCAGCAGAGGAGACAGTCCAGGGAACAAGAGAGTACAGGATGAGCCACCATTCGCTTTGATTAAGTGGCAATTAGTGCCAGAGTCTCCATTCTTTATTGGTCTGTTCTGCTAGAGCCCAGACACAGACCTTGGTTCAAAACAATCACCTGACATGAGTTCACTTATCACAAATAACTAAATTTTGTAAATGGGCAAAATATATCAATAGACACTTCCCCTAAGTGGACATATGCGTGACAAATAAAGACATGAAAAATTATCGTTCATCATATCTATTAGAGAAATGAGGATTAAACCATAAAGAGATAGCATAACACATAGTTGAAAATGACTGAAATTTTTTCAAAAAAAGATATTACTAAGCGCTAGCAAGGGTGAAGACCAACTTAAAATCTGGTATGTTGCCAGTGGGAATTATGAAATAGTACAAAAACTGTGGGAAATGATTTGGAAATTTTTTTCTGGCTTTGCAGTCTTTACTGCATTTATTTATTTAAAAAATTTTAATTAGGTTTTGGTCCTTTGGTTCTTCCAACTTTTATTTTTGGTTCAGGGGGTACATGTGCAGGTTTGTTGCAAGGCTATATTGCGTGTCACAGAGGTTTGGTGTGCTGATGACTTATCACTCAGGTCATCATCATAGTGTCAGATAGGTGGTTTTCAAATTGTCACCCTACCCCTAGCTCCACTCTCCCACATTGGTAGAGTAGTTTCCAGTGTAGCTCCTACTTATAAGTGAGAATATGTGGTATTTGGTTTTCTGCTCCTGCATTAATTTGCTTAGAATAATAGCCTCCAGCTCCATCCATGTTGCTGCAAGGTTCATGATTTTGTTATTTTTAATGACTGCATAGTATTTCATGGTCTATATATACCACATTTTGTTTAACCAGTCCACCATTGATGGGCATCTCAGTTAATTCTATGTCTTTGCTACTGTGAATAGTGCTGCGATGAACATATGTGTGCATGTGTCTTTTTGGTAGAATAATTTATATTCCCTCTGGTACATATCCAGTAATGAGATTGCTGTGTCGATTGGTAGTTCTGATTTAATTTCCTGGAGAAATTTACAAACTACTTTTCACAATAGCTGAAGAAATGTACATTCCCACCAGGAGAGTATCAATTTCCTCATGACCTCAGCAGCATCAGTTTTTATTTTTTGACTGTTTATTAGTAGCCATTCTGACTGTTGTGAGATGGTATCCCACTGTAATTTTAATTTGCCGTTCTATATTAGTGATGTTGGACACTTTTTCACATGCTTGTTGGCTGTGTATATGTCATCTTTTGAGAAGTGTCTGCTCATGTCTTTGGCCCATTTTTTAATGGGGTTGTTTGTTCTTTTCTTGTTAATTTTTTATAGTTCCTTATAGATTCTGGATATTAGATCTTTGTCAGATGCATAGTTTGCAAATCTTTTCTCCCATTCTGTAGCTTTTCTATTTACTCTGTTGATAGTTTCTTTTCACGTGAAGAAGTCCTTTAGTTTAATCAGGTCTTATTATCAATTTGCGGGTTTTTTGAAATTGCTTTTGGAGTCTTCATCATGAAATCTTTGCCAGGGCCTACGTCCAGAATGGTATCTCCTAGGTTTTCTTGTAGGATTTTTATGGTTTTAGGATTTAATTTATGTCTTCAATTCATCTTGAGTTGATGGATTAAAGATGAATTCATCTTGAGTTGAAACTGGAAGGGGTTCAGTATCAATTTTCTGCATATGGCTAGCAAGTTATGCCAGCATCATTTATTGATAGGAAGTCATTTCCTCATTGCTCGTTTTTGTCAATCTGGTTGAAGATCAGATGGTTATAGCTGTGTGTCTTTATTTCTGGGTTAGAGAAGAATATCATGTTTTGGTTACCATAGCATTATAGCATGGTTTAGAGTCAGGTCCTGTGATGCCTCTGGCTATACTCTTTTTGCTTATGACCTGTGTTTGAGAATAGTATCATGTTTTGGTTACTGTAGCATTAGAGTATAGTACAGACTCAGGGCCTGTGATACCTCTGGCTATAGTCTTTTTGCTTATGACCTGTGTTAGGGAAGAGTATCATGTTTTGGTTACTGTAGCATTATAGTATAGAATCAGATCCTGTGATGCCTCTGGCTATGCTCTTTTTGCTTATGACCTGTGTTAGAGAACAGTATCACATTTTAGTTACTGTAGCATTACAGTATAGAGTCAGGTCCTGTGATGCCTCTGTCTATGCTGTTTTTGCTTATGACCTGTGTTAGAGAACAGTATCATGGTTTGGTCACTGTAGCATTATAGTATAGTTTAGAGTTGGGTCCTGTGATGCCTCTGGCTACATACTGTTTGCTTATGATTGCTCTTGGCTGTTGAGGTTTGTTTCTGGTTCCATTTGGAATTTAGAATAGCTTTTTTTCTAATCTGTGAAAAATGTTATTGGTAGTTTGTTAGGAATAGCATTAAATCGGTAAATTGCTTTAGGCATTATGGGCATTTAAATAATATTGATTCTTCCTATGCATGATCATGTAACGTTTTCCCATTTGTCTGTGTCATCTCCGATTTTTTTTTCAGCAGTATTTGTAACTGCCATTGTAAGGTGTTTCACATCTCTGATTTGCTGCATTGCTAGGCATTTTATACTTTTGTGACTATTATGAATGTGATTATGTTTTTGATTTGGTTCTCCACTTGGATGTTGTTGGTGTATAGAATTGTTGCTGATTTTTGTACATTGATTTCGTATCTTGAAACTTTGCTGAAGTTATTTATCAGATCTAGGAACTTCTGGGCAGAGATTATGGGGCCTTTCTTGGTGTAAAATCATATCATCTTCAAGGAGAGATAATCTGACTTCATCTCTTCCTATGTGGATGCCTTTTATGTCTTTGTCTTGCCTGATTGCTCTGGCTAGGACTTCCATAATATGTTGAATAGGAATGGTGAAAATGTGCATCCTTGTCTTGTTCCAGTTCTCATGGAGATCACTTCCAGATTTTTTCCATTCCATATGATGTTGGCTGTAGGTTTGTACTTAGATGGTTATATTATTTTGAGGTGTGTTGCTTCAATGCCTAGTATGTTAAAGGCATTGTCCAATGTGGACACATGCATGACAAAGAAGCACATGAGAAATTATTCTGCATCACAGCTATTAGAGAAATGCATATTAAGGCATAATGAGCTACAGTAACATATATTTGAAAATGACTAAGAAATTTTTTAAACACATTACTACGTGAGTGTTTATAGCAGGTCTAGTCATATTTGAGAAAACCTGAAAGTTATACAAATGTATTTTTGTGAATAAATGGATAATGAAGTTTTTGTGCATCCATACTATGAAATAACTACTCTGCAATAAAAAGGAGTGAACTATTAGTATGCACAACAAGGTCTATCAAACTCAAAGGTGTCTTGCAGTGTGGAAAGAGCCAGTCTCAACCAGGTACATATTCTATTTTTTCTATTCATGTGACATTCTTGAAAGAGAAAACTGAAATGCTGAGTAGAGGTGAGTGGTTCCCACTCTTAGTTGTAGACATGTGGTTATAACTATAAATGTATAGCAAGTAAAAGGGGTTTCTTCTGGAGAGGAGGGTGACAGAATTGTTTGTATGAAGATTGTGGTGGTGGTTCCATGAATCTACACATGAGCTACACACACAGAACTGGACAGAAAAAGAAAAAAAAAATACTGTTTGTTCATTTAAATAATGAAATTGAAAATTAAAAAAGAAAGCTGGAAAAAAGAAAAGTAAACTTTAAAAAACTTTACAGGAAGGAAAATTACCCTGGATAAATAGGGACATTATGCAATGACAAAGAGTCGATTAACAAACAAGACATCATAATCCTGTTACTTCACCTAAAAGCATTGTTTCAAAATACAAGAAACATCTGATAGAATTGAGAGAATAAATAGTCAAATCTACACTTGCATTTGGAGATTACAAAACTCCTGTCTGAGTACATGGTTGAAGTAGACAGAAACTCTGCAGGATTATGGACCAACCCGAACAACACAAAGAACCAAGTTGAGCTGACTGGCTTTTACTGAACATGCCACAGAAGAACAGCAAAATAAACATTCTTTTCTAGTGTGTGTGGAATTTTTACAAAGATAGACCAAAACAAAAAAACAAAAAAACAAAAAAAAAAAAACAAAAAACCCTTAACAACTTTAAAATAATTGAAGTTGTACAAAGTATACCTTTTAATATGATGAAAGTATACATTTCAATTTAATAATTGAAATGCTACAAAGTATAAATTTTTAAAATCCAGAATAAAATAAAATAAAAATATAACAAAGGATGTATTTGTAAAGTCTCTAAGTAATTTTAAATAAACAACACATTTTCACTCTTCTTTGTTTAAAAAATCCTTAAGGAAAATTAGAAAACATATTCTGACGAATAAAAGTGGTAATATGATGTTTTAAAATATGTGGAAATCAGCTACCATAGTCCCTAGGGGATTTTTTATGTCCTTAAGTGCTTATGTAAGAAAGTAACAAAGGGCTCAAATAAAACATCTAATCATTGATGTTAAATAATTAGGAAAACAAAAGTAAATTAAACCTGAGGAAAACAAAAATATGGGGTGATATAGACATGAAGAGAAAAATTAATGAAATTGAAACTTCAGAAACTTCTGGAAACGGTAAAAGGGGTTGACGAAACCAAGATTTTTTTTTTTTTTTCAATAGATCAGACTAGCTAAAATGACTCATGTCAATGTGAGAAATTTGAAAATATAGCTGTGGAGAAACAACAGCTATGAATGCAGCCAGAAGTAGAGGAAACTACATACAAACTCTAATTTGTCATGATAACTACACTCTTCATTTCTTATAGATGGTTCTGAGAAGACCAGTTTTGCCTTGAAATTATCTGAATTTGCCATGTCTACCATGTATCAGATGCATTCAAATGCATTAACCCATCAAATGGAAGAAGATCCTGCAAAAGTTAGCAGGGAGATTTCACCTTCTTTACTCCATAGCATTGACTGCACTTCCCTTTGCAATGCCATCTCTCATGCCCCAGGAGGAGCCCAGTGTTTGTAAGAATTCAGCTTTAGAGGATGGCTGCTCCTCTTTACCTCTTATGAAGGAATGGAGTTTCTGAGCACTATCCTTTGGTTTGCCTATTCAGTCCCCAGCTTCAGAAAAGAAACTTATTGAAATCCTACTGCGAATATGTGAGTGGCTTACGAACGTACTCTCCACCTTCAGGAATGTTTCCCAAGAGTCAGGAGATTATGGGCAAAGTATAGTCTATTCACAGCCCATTGGGAAGACAAAGAATGTGTATAGAACTCCTAGGGAGGGAGGACCAGGTGGCTGTGGCTGTGGGACAAGACAGAAGGTGAGCCGTGGGAAAGCTAGGGGAGTTCTGCAGGGGACAGAGATGCTCCATTTTCTGGGGAAAGCAGGGGATTCCATGCAGCCTCCAGAGGCAGCAAGG
>NW_022295293.1:0-3714 GCF_002776525.5 Piliocolobus tephrosceles
AAGGGCTATATTTACTGTATGCCTGTACCTGCATTGTATCTAGGAAGTAATTAACTTCCTTTTGATTTGATTTTCAATATGAGAGCAGATATTGCCTGTGCTGTTCTTGTGAGAGTTAATGAGTCTCATGAGCTCTGATGGTTTTAAAAACGGGAGTTCCCCTGCACATTCTTTTTGCCTGCTGCCATCCATGTAAGATGTGACTTGCTCCTCCTCACTTCTGCCATGATTGTGAGGTCTCCCCAACTTTATGGGACTGTTAGTCCATTAAATCACTTTCTTTTGTAAATTGACCAGTCTCAGGTATGCCTTTAACAGCAGCATGAAAACAGACTAATACACTAAGCTTTTTGGTTTGATATAATACATCAGTCCTCTTTATTATGCATTTATGATAATTAGAAGATATTTTGAATTCCTTTTAATAATCACAAAATTGTGGAACAATAGCCAGACACAGGAATTAAGAATATTGACTAAAATATAAATACAGAAAATAAACCATGCTGCCCATCCTATCTATCAGTATATCCATTTTGCTTTATTTTCATTGTAGATTTACTATTTGGCCATTTTTAGCTATTTCTACTGATGCAAGTTGGTCCAAGCCACCATAATGTTTTACATGAATTATTGCTCTAGGCTTCCAAGCTGTTCCTGTCATTCCACCCTTACTTACAGTTAATTTTATTTTTCCCACCAAATTACCCAGTCCTGCAATTTTATGTAAACCAGGTCGTGTCATTGTTCTACTCAAAATCTCCTGTTAGCTTTACCTCTTACTCCTCCTCTGAGCATTACTCAATGTCTTATTCTTAGTGAAGCCTTCCCTAATAAACCCAAGTGAAACTGCAATCTGCTCACCCACCCAGGCTGACTTTCCTCTTTCTCTTCAAATACTTACTACCTTGTCATATGTGGTGTATTAAATTTACTTTTTCAATTGTCTGTCTTTCGTTATAAAAATGAGAAGGTAAAGTCTTTAGATCTGGACTTTTCTTTTTTACTATCACAATCTAGAACACTCAGAAGAGTAACTGTCACACAGTGAGTACTCAAAAACATTTCTTGAATAAATGGCTAAACTACTTTTATTGTGTCATTCAAATCCTCTGCCTTATTTATTATTTTATTCTTTTGCTGATTTCTGAAAATTCTGTGTTAAATGCTACCATTGTGTTTCTAGAATTGGCAATGCCTCACTTTCTGCTTCTGCTTTATATATGTGGTAGCTTTTGTCTTAGGTGATTAAAGTTTAATGATTTATATTTTCTTATATTACCTTTTGTTAATACAGAATTTATGATGGAATTAAAGTTTGTTTGGAGTTTCATCAACATTTTAACATGAGCTTTCTTTCATCAGCACTTGCTGGCATATATATCATTTCTCCTATTTTTTTAGCTTTAAAATTTTATCTTAAGTGAGTCTCTTAAAAATAAAATAATGCTATATGTTGTTGCTTTGTCTTTTATATCTTTTCTTTAATAGCGTGATAATCAGTGAATTTTATTAAGAAAATTTAAATTTTCAATATGTAACTGAATTGTAATGGTTAATTTCTCAAGTACATATCTTTTTATAACATATTTTTTATTAATCACCAAGATAAATCAGTTATTCCTTCATCCTCTTACTCTTCACCCCATTTTCCTTCTAATAATAGATAAACTAGCATGCTGTCATTTCCTCCTGGCCCCCAGTCTCCCATGTCGAGTTCATCTGGGGTTGCTTTATTGCAGTTAATAATAATTTGTTTTTAATTTATGTATAACTATTTATATTTTATCATTACATGATTATATTGCATACATATAAATGATATATGTTATGAATATATTATTTATACTTCCAAACAATTAAACATATATTTTAGTGGCTTCTATAATCTTACCATGTTTAAAATATTATATTTTATGACATTATTTTCTTTGGCTGTGGTATATGCTTTCAGTGCTAATTCTTTCAGAGAGAGCCGATGGGTTTTAGATTTCTTATGTTAAATTTCTTACTCTTTACAAGTTCTGAACTTTCATTATGTCTTTAAAATTAACTGTTGCTATGTTCTGTTCACATTTCACATAATGGATTGACTGGTTTCAAAATAATTTTCCTTAAATCTCTGTGAATATTGCAGCATCATCTTTCAACATGTAATTTTGTTAATGAAATGTCAACATAGTTTTCCTTCTTTTGTTTTCTAGATATGGTCTTGCTCTGAAAGTTTTTAGGATTTTCAGGTCCTGTTACAAAGCATGAAGCTTTGGATTCAAATCCTTGCTCTACTACTTACCTACTACTTACCAGTACATCTATTAAAAATATATTAGCCTTCTTAGATTAATCCTTGATATCTTCTAACTTTTTAGCACATTTTAAAAAATTGCTATCTGTAATTCCCTTGTCTTGGTATTTTAATTTTCTGTTTGAGTTTTATTTATTTGATTTCCTTTTCAGCCTTATGTCGATTATTTTTAATTTAGGCAATGTTTATCAATTTGTCTATAATTCTTTCTGATTGCTTCATTTTCTTAATCCTTATAGTTCTTTTCTGGTATCAATCATCTCTCAAATTTCTCATAACTAGCATATATATTTTATTAAACTCTCCTTTATTCCCTGGATTTCCTTTTAGCATCTTTTCCAGGCACCTTGACTGATTTCTTTATTTTTTTTTTCTTTAATATTCTTTGTTTTCTTCAAGTAGCTTATGATTCTTAGTGATTGATTTGATTTTATGGGTTTACGTAGAAGGGATATGAGTTTAAGTAGAAGGGATAATCAAACACTATGTGTAAAAAGTTAAGAACTGTTTTGTTAAGTTCACTCAGGGTCTATTAGTGTGAGGCTTGCAGCAAACTTTAGGACAGTCTCTAGCAGCTAAAAAAAGGAATAATTTCTTCCAACACTTAAAATATAAGTAAATTTCTTCCATGAATGAAATGACTTCTCTCCTACTTCCCGACTCCATTTCTCAACCTGTCCAGACTTTCCTGAAGCTCTCTCCTTCTTTCTCATTATTCTGTGTGTTAACAAAACCTGATCTCAAGCAAGTAGTTCATATTATTTATGGTACGGCTTTTGGTTTTTAGATTGCCATTGGGTATTAGGGGTTGTAGACAGAAAGTAGGTGGACTCATTTGATCAGCTGGTTAGGATTTTTGTCTTTAATTAATTACTATGATAGCTACTTAGTACTCTCTCTCATGCTTTGTGGATCTCCACTCTTCATTTGTCATATTGGGGTTATAGTTTTTCTGTTCTTATTTATCTGATATTAATTACTTTATACCTTTTCTACATTTTTCAAAAATTTTGGTATTCCTGTTTCTTTCCATAAAATTGGAAATTAATCTGGTGTGGTATGCATAAACATACACACTTGTGTATGTGTGTCAAATATGCACACATATGCAGAGTAGTCATAAGAGATCACATAGAAGAGGACAAGTCAAGTGTATATGCTCAGACTATCTAATTAGTCCATCTTTACTATGTTTCAGAATTTTATTTTGTGTACCGGGATATTTGTGACTAGTAATTGAACAGCCAGAATGTTCCTTTATACAATGAAACAAGGAGTTTTCTATTGTATTACAAAATTAAAAATATAATTGTCACATGTACTCTGTCATCAGTGAAATACCATGAGAATATCTAGGTCTTTTAAAAGCTTGGATGTTCAAACCGCTCCTCTGCAGCAAGAATTTCCCA
>NW_022295294.1:0-8601 GCF_002776525.5 Piliocolobus tephrosceles
TAGTAGAGACGTGGTTTCACCGTGTTAGCCAGGATGGTCTCGATCTCCTGACCTCGTGATCCGCCCGCCTCAGCCTCCCAAAGTGCTGGGATTACAGGCTTGAGTCACCACTCCCAGCACATTTTAATTTTTTTAATTAAAAAAAAATTAGCCAGGCATGGTGGATGCACCTGTAATCCTAGCTATTCAAGAGGGTGAGGTGTGGGAGGATCACTTGAGCCCAGGAGTTTGAGGTTGCAGTGAGCTGTGATCAGACCACTGCGCTCTGGGCAGCAGAGTGAGACCCTGTTTCAAAAAACAAACAGGCTGACCATGGTGGCTCACGCCTGTAATCCCAGCACTTTGGGAGGCGAAGGCAGGCTGATCACTTGGAGGTCAGGAGTTCAAGACCGGCCTGGCCAACATGGTGAAACCCCCGTCTCTACTAAAAACACAAAAACTAGCTGGGAGTGGTGGCAGGCACCTGTAATCCCAGCTACTTGGGAGGCTGAGGCAGGAGAATCACCCGGCAGGAGAGTGAACCCGGGACGGGGAGGTTGTAGTGAGCCTCAAATAGTGCCACTGCACTCCAGCCTGGGCAACAGAGTGAGACTCAGTCTCAAAATACAAACAAATAAACAAACATACAGAAGAAATCAGTGTCGTTGCCTGTAAGCGGAAGACCAATATTGATCTCCATCTCACTCCCAACCCTATCCATCTAGCCAAGCCCAGCACTTACGTGGGATTTCAATCCTCCCATGCTGAAAAGCTCTGCTTTTCATTAGGAGGGTCCACACCCTCTTAATGCCAAAATATGGTGTGTCCATCTGTCATGAGCTAGAGCTAGTCCATCCTCCTGTCTGAATTCCAGCCTTCCACCCTCACGTAGCACTTACAGTATGTTGGCGTCCATGAAGTCAAACCTTCTCATGAACACTGTGAGTCCCGGAGAAGGTGCCCTGGGCTCTCAGTTCTGCATTCCCTCTGAGGTTGCTCTCTCAGTACCAATAGTGCCTTGTGGAAGCTTAGTCACTCTATCTACTCATTCATTTATGTATTTCAGAGACAGGTTGTCTCTCTGTCACCCAGGCTGAAGTACACTGTTGCAATCACAGCTCACTGCAGCCTCGAACTCCTGAGCTCAAACAATCCTCCTTCCTCAGTCTCCCAAGTAGCTGGTTCTACAGACATGTGCCACCATTCCTGGCTAATTTTTCTATTTTTGTAGGGTTTTTTTGTAGAGACAGGGTCTCGCCATGTTGGCCCGGCTGGTCTTGAACTCCTGGCCCCAAACAATCCTCCTGCCTTGGCCTTCCGAAGTGCTGGGATTACAGGCATGAGCCACCACGTCCAGCCACCCACTTCTATTTAAATGAGCTGATGTTTCCTTGAAGGTTCAGAAAACATTAGAAATCTTTGACATTACGTTTGGGTCATTCCTAAGAATATCTTGAAGCGCTCTACGATGACCAGCAGACCTTCTATTAAGTAGCATGTAGCTGTGCTTATGAAAATCCTAATTTTAACAAGTAAAGCTGTTAATTTGTCCCTCCATAGGACTCCAAATATTGACCGCCTTGCAGAGGACGGCGTGAAGCTGACCCAACACATCTCTGCCGCATCTTTGTGCACCCCAAGCAGAGCTGCCTTCCTCACGGGCAGATACCCTGTTCGATCAGGTTAGTCTCTCTTACAACTGCACTAGGGTGCAGCCTGGTGTATTAATCACAGTTTTTAGTTTTTACATTTTGGTTTTTTTATTAGTTTTTTTTTTTAAATTTAAATAGAGATTGGTGGGGCGGAGGGGGGGCTCTCTCTATCTTGCCCATGCTGATCTTGAAATGCTGGGCTCAAAAGATCCCCCCTCCTTGACCTCCCAGAGTGCTGGGATTACAGGCGTGAGCCACCGTGCCCAGGCAGCTTTTATATTCTGATGCTTTGACATCTTAGGGCTTTGCTGACCTTGGCAGGACTGGCCCTCCCAGGGCTAGCCAGTTCTTAGAGACAGCAAACAAGTCGCTTGGGAGTGCACCTTTCATAGATAAACCAATCAATCCAGAGCCCACACCCCTAAGCATCACCTTTATGAGGTTTTCATATATGGGGCCACTGTCTCCTTGCCCTAATCCCCCAGAATCAGGTACCAGCTTTCTAGGGACAGCCCCTGCAGATGAAAGCCCATGGAAATTGTACAAACTGGCCAGTCTTAAGCCGACTTACCTTACCTTGCCAATTACTTTCCAAAAAAGAAAAACGATAGATAAAAAAGGCTTTTTCCATGCTTTCCCCTCACTCCCTCTGCCTCCTGACCAACCCTGAAACTTCCCCATATAATCACACAGCATGGCTCACCCCTGCCTCCTCTTGAACTGTGAGTAATAAACTATCAAGAACTGTGAGTAATAAACTGTCTCTCCAATGACAGTCATCTCCTGATCTGTTGGCCTTGCCATAGCTAAATAATGATAAAACTTTAATAATAATAATAATAATAATAATAATAATACGTAACACCTACATTTTAAAACACTTGGGTAGAGGCTGGGTGTGGTGGCTCATGCCTATAATCCCAGCACTTTGGGAGGCCGAGGCAGGCGGATCACTTGAGGTCAGGAGTTCGAGAGCAACCTGGCCAACATGGGGAAACCTTGTCTCTACTAAAAATACAAAAATTAGCTGGGCGTGATGATGAGTGCCTGTAGTCACAGCTACTTGGGAGGCTGAGGCAGGATAATTGCTTGAACCCGGGAGGTGGAGGTTGTAGTGAGCCGAGATCACGCCACTGCACTCCAGCCTGGGTGACAGAGCAAGACGCCGTCTCAAAACAAACAAACCAACCCTTGGGTAAAGATTTGGAATGTCTGGAGAGCAGAATAAAATTTTATCAGTGGCTACCAACCTTGTCAGTACATTAGAATCATCCAGAGGATATTCCTACCATCCGAAAGCCCAAGTTCCACCCGAGACTGATAAAAATTAGCACCCCTGGGGTGATAACCAGGCGTCAGAATATTCTGAAGCTCCCCACACGATTCCAATGGGCAGACAAGTTTGAGAACCTTTGGATTATATCAAGAGTTTGATGAAATTATAAAATCATTTTTAGGTCAGGCACAATGGCTCATGACTCTAATCCCAACACTTTAGGAGGCTGAAGTGGGAGGATTTACTTGAGTCTAGGAGTTCAAGACCAGCCTGGGCAACATGGTGAGACCCCATCTCTACAAAAAATTTAAAAATATTAGCTAGGCATGGTGGTGTGCCCCTATAGTCCCAGCTGCTTGGGAGACTGAGGTGGGAGGATCAGTTGAGCCCAGGAGTTCAAGGCTGCAGTGATCTATAGTCACGCCACTGCACTCAAGTCTGGGTGACAGAGTGAGACCCTGTCTCTGCAAAAAATTTTAAAATTAGCCAGGTGTGGTGGTGCGCAGCTGTAGTCCCAGCTACTCAGATAATTGAAGTGGGAGGATCGTTTGAGCCCAGGTGGTCGAGACTGCAGTGGGCATTGATTACACCACTGCATTCCAGCCTGGACGACAGAACAAGACCTCATCTCTAAATAAATTAATTAACACACACACAAAAAAAACATTGTAAGTTTTTATTCCTTTTTCACTGAATTATACTGCTTATAACCTGCACATAACAGGAAAGTCCATCTTCTCACTAACGTTTTCAACAAATTAATCATTTACTTTGCTGCCAAAAATGCAATCCACTAGGCAAAGTCATATAGGAAGTCCATTTTCAATTTAATTTTAAGTAAGAGAGATTTTTACCAAGCGTTCTATTTTTAAATAAATAATAAATAACAAACAGGAAACAAAAATGTGTAACAGTGGTTCTTTTTCTTAATAATTGCTCAAAGGGATGGTTTCCAGCATGGGTTACCGTGTTCTTCAGTGGACTGGAGCATCTGGAGGTCTTCCAACAAATGAGACAACTTTTGCAAAAATATTGCAAGAGAAAGGCTATGCCACCGGACTCATAGGTATGTAAGTTTTTAAAAGTGGTAAGCGCATGACTTTTATATGGAAGGGACATTCAGCTAAAAAGTTTGGAAAGGAAAATGGGTGAGGTGCTGTGGGATTTTCCACTAGACAGAAAGCTGCATATATCTAGGAAGCATGTTACTTTCCAGGTTGTTTTCTGCAAAGTAGATACTCAAGAAATACCAGATCAAGCAAGGTGGCTCATGCCTATAATCCCAGTACTTTGAGAGGCCAAGGTAGACAGAGTGCTTGAGCCCAGGAGTTTGAAACCCACCTGGGCAACATAGCAAGACCCCACCTCTACAAAAAAAAATTATAATAATAAATTTAAAAAAGAAATAAAATGTGCTCATGCCTATGGCATACGCTCCAAGCCCCGTTGCACAACACGCAATCGCTTCTTTGTTCTGTGGGATCCTCTCCCACCCTTCACACGGACTTTGTGTCTTAGACATTAGTGTCTCAGACTGAACACCTTCAGCTGTTTCATGGTTGGTTTATGGATCAATTTAGCCAGTTTAGTGCTGCGATCTAAATGTTTGTGTCCCCCTAAAATTCCTGTGTTGAAACTCTTACCCCCCAGGTAATGGAGTTAGGAGGTGAAGCCTTTGGGAGGTAATGAGGTTGTGAAGGTGGAGCCTCATATGTGGGATTAGTGCCCTTACAAAAGTGACTCTGGTCAGGCGCGGTGGCTCATGCCTGTAATCCCAGCACTTTGAGAGTCCAAGGTGGGTGGATCGCTTGAGGCCAGGAGTATAAGACCAGCCTGGGCAGCATGGCGAAACCCTGTCTCTACAAAAAAAGAAAAAGAAAGAAAGAAAAGGAACATCACCGTAATGAAATATTTGGCATCTCACACAATGTTCTCGTAGACCATGATTAAAAAAAATAAGAAAATAATATCCTTTTATCAAAAAGGTCTGTAATGCTACCTATTTTTCCCTTCAGTGTGTATGAAAATGCCTTTACTAGAATTATACCTCCCTGTCAGCTTCCATAACTAACATGGTTATTTTTCTACAAGTCAACAAAGCATGTTATGTATTGGATGAAAAATAAAATTAATGACAATAGTTCCTTGAGAGGAGACCAAGTTGCCATTATCATTATTGTGTTATAGTAATGATTTTTATCAATAGTTCCATTTATTGATAACAAACAACATGACTAGTGGATACAATGAATATAAAATTCAATAAATTATATATTTCCAAAAATTAAAAATTATAAAATGTTCTTTAATTTTTTCCCAAAAAAAAAAAAAATCTGGGGAGATTCAGTCATCACTGTCAAACAAAGGTGCATTTTTTCCAAAAGACTTTTTTTTTTTTTGAGACAGGGTACTCACTCTGTTACTCAGGCTAGAGGGCAATGGTGCAGTTATGGCTCACTGCAGTCTCGACCTCCTGGACTCAAGTGATCCTCCCACCTTAGCCTCCCAAGCAGCTGGCACTACCGGCTTGCGCTACCATGCCTGGTTAATTTTTTCTATTTTTTTTTTTTTTTTTTTTGTAGAGACAGGGTCTTCCCATGCTACCCGGGCTGGTCTCAAGCAATCCTGGGCTCAAGCAATCCTCTCACCTCGGCCTCCCAAAGGGCTGGGATTATAGTTGTGAACTACCATGCCTGGCCAACTATAATTTTTCTGAAACAGAAGAGTCTATCCTTATGGGATATTCATTGGGAAATCATGAGGTTTTCCAGATGGCAGACAGCATTGGAGTGGCTGACATCTCTTTGTCAACACCATAGTAGTGGCCGCATGGAAGCAAAGACTATGCTTTGACTGAATTTGAAAGGTGCGCCTTGCGAAACCCACCACTGACTTCAACCATGGCCACTATTATAGTGGTTTCTCAAAGAGAGAACAATTCCAAAGTCCAGAAGTCTTTTGCCCATGCTGATGATATCACATGGTGCTTTCTGGCCTTCATCATTGCACTGCAGAACAAGGTGCAATAGACTAAATAACGGTCCCCAGAGATGTCAGGAGACCTCTGAATCTAGCAAATATTAGCTTATATGCAAAAAGAGTCTTTGTAAATGTGATTAAGTGAACGATCTTGAGGTGAGAAAATGATCCTGAATTATCCAGCTGGGCCCACTGTGCAAGGACACGGCTTCGTTTAACATGGAGGTAGAGGAAGATTGGGCCACAGAGAGGAGAAAGCAGTGTGATTAAAGTGATGTGACCACAAGCCAAGGGATGGCTGGAGCCACCGGGAGCTGAGAGAGGCAGGAAGGATCCTCCCTAGAGCCTCTGGAGAGAGTATGCATGTGTCTGTGTCCTAATATCCTCTTCCTATGGGACACAAGTTCTATCAGATTAGGGCCTGTATTAGTCTGTTCTCACGCTGCTAATAAAGACGTACCCAAGACTGGGTAATTTATGAAGAAAAGAGGTTTAATGGACTCCCAGTTTCACATGGCTGGGGAGGCCTCACAATCATGGTGGAAGGCAAAGGAGAAGCAAAGCCATGTCTTACATGGCGGCAGGCAAGAGGGCATGTGCAGGGGAACTCCCATTTATAAAAGCATCAGATCTTGTGAGACTCGTTCACTACCATGAGAACAGTATAGGGGAAACCACCTCCGTGATTCAATTCTCTCCACCTGGCCCCACCCTTGACACATAGCGATTTATTACAATTCAAGGTGAGATTTGCATGAGGACACAGCCAAACCGTATCAGTGCCAAACTCATGACCTCATTTTACCTTACTTATCTCTTTGAACACCCTGATTCCAAACACAGTCACATTCTGAGGTCCTGGGTGTCAGGGCTTCAACTCAGGAATGTGAGGCAGGCCAGGATCCAGCTCACAACAGTCATTGCAGATATAATCAGGTAAAGATGAGGTCTCCACGGTGGGCCTACTGCAAAGACTGCCGTCCTTATAAGACAAGAGATTAGGTCGCAGACACACACACAGGACAGCGCCATGGAAACATGGAGACGGACACCAGAGGGATGCGACCACAAGCCCAGGGAGGCCTGGAGCCCTCAGGAGTTGGGAGAGGCAGGAAGGATCCTCCCCTAGAGCCTCCAATTTGAGTGTGGCCTGGAGACACTTCGATCTCAGACGCCTGGTCTCTAGGACTGGGAGAGGATAAATTTCTGTTGTATTAAGTGAACAGTTTTACAGTAATTTGTTCCACCTGTCACAGGTAACGCATATTTTGGTTAAAGCTGACACACAGGGTCCTCATTCCCCTGAAACGATGAGGCCAGATTGCGGGGTGCAAGTAACAGCCAGTGCTGCCCACACTTCTCTGCACTCTCCCAGCCCCCAGTGTCTAACAGTATCAGGAATGCGACAAACAGTCAATCTCGACATGTCCAGTTGTGCTCAGATGCTTGTCACATCAATATCCTTTTTGCCTCTCAGGAAAATGGCATCTGGGTCTCAACTGTGAGTCAGCCAGCGATCATTGCCACCACCCCCTCCACCATGGCTTTGACCATTTCTACGGAATGCCTTTCTCCTTGATGGGTGATTGCGCCCACTGGGAACTCTCAGAGAAGCGTGTCAACCTGGAACAAAAACTCAACTTCCTCTTCCAAGTCCTGGCCTTGGTTGCCCTCACTCTGGCAGCAGGGAAGCTCATACACCTCATACCCGTCTCGTGGACGCCGGTCATCTGGTCAGCCCTTTCGGCCGTCCTCCTCCTCGCAGGCTCCTATTTTGTGGGTGCTCTGATTGTCCACGCCGATTGCTTGCTGATGAGAAACCACACCATCACGGAGCAGCCCATGCGCTTCCAAACGACGACACCCCTTATTCTGCAGGAGGTCGCGTCCTTTCTCAAAAGGTCAGCAGAAAAGTGTCAGCTTCCTCCAAGCACTCAGCTTTGGAATGAAAACGCATCCTAAATAGTCTTCTTCAGTCAGGCATGGTGGCTCGTTCCTGTCATCCCAGCTGTTTTGGAGGCCGAGGTGGGAGGAGCACCTGAGGTCAGGAGTTCAAGACCAGCCTGGTCAACATGGTAAAACCCCGTCTCTACTAAAAATACAAAAATTAGCGCAGTGTGGTGGTGCGTGCCTGTCATCCCAGCTACTCTGGAGGCTGAGGTGGGAGAATCACTTGAACCTGGGAGGTGGAGGTTGCAGTGAGTTGAGGTCACATCACTGCACTCCAGCCTGGGTGACACAGGGAAAACCTGTCTCAAAAAAAAAAAAAAAAAAAGCCTCTTCTTTAATTGACATTTGAAGAATGGGATAGCCATGACCTAGAAGGACAATTTTTTGGTAAAAATGGGCCATAGATGAGGGTCAGTGGAGCCTTGCAACTTGCCTTGTGTCCATTAAAACATTGTTACAGCTGAGCTGGGTATAGTGGTACACACCTGTTATCCCAGCTACTCAGGAGACCGAGGCAAGAGGATATTTTGAGGTTAGAAGTTAGGGACCAGCCTGGACAACACAGCAAGACCCCATTTCTACAAAAATTTTAAAAATTAGCTCGCTGTGGTGGCATGCACTTTTAGGCCCAGCTACTTGGGAGGCTGAGGTAGGAGGATCACTTGAGCCCAGGAGGTTGAGGCTATGTAGTGAGGCTATGAAGGTAGCCTGGGTGACAGAGCAAGGCCTTGTCTCAAAAAGAAATTGTCACAGGTCAGCTGGAAT